>NW_022196914.1:51881662-51894937 GCF_008632895.1 Mastomys coucha
AGGAGGGGGAGGGATGGAGGGGGAGGGGGAAGGGGGGAGGGGAGAGGGAGACCTCCAGACTTCACAATTGTAGTTTCTATAGCCCTAAAGTTTCTTGTAGAATACTTGCAACTACATTTGTGTAGTAAAGTCTCTCAGCTACACATAGCAACTCTATTATAGTATAATCAAAGATCCCAAGGCACAGTATGTCTTTAATTCCATGCTCTCTTTAGGAGTGGCCCTTGCTGGGCATTCTCACATCTCTCAGAGCTGGCTTTTCCAAAAACCACATTCTGTATCAAAATATTATAAAGTCTAAAATCTAGAAACCTAGAATTTTAGAACTCAAAAGACATTTAATTTTGCATTTTCTATTTTACGCATAAAAGACTCAAAAAAGGAGGTGACTCACCTAAATACATCAGATTATTTGAGACCAAACTGGAGTTATGGATTTCTCTGGACTCCTATGTTCAGGCAGGTTGCTGTCCCAGACGTAAATCACTCCAGTTAGGCCTGTACTAGGGAAAGTTATTTATCCCTGCAGTAGAAAGGGAATACATGTTCTAAATCTGGTATTGAAGCCAGGTGTGGTTACCCATGCCTGTAATTCTAACTCTTAACGCTGAAACAGGGGGAATGCCCCATTTGAGGCCAGCCTGGGCTACATAGTCACTATCTCAAAGTATAAAGCAACTAGCATTAAAGCCTTCTCTAGCTCCATGTAGGGAGAAGATTAACTATTAAAAAGAATTCAAGTGGATTTTGAATTTGTCTCATGATGCTAATGGATCTTTTGAGGCACAGGATATTTCCTAGAGAGAAAAGGTTAAAGACAAAACAAACCAAATTACATTAAATAATAATGGATCAGGAAATTTCCATTTCAAGTAAGCATAAAGAAAGGAAGGATGTTGACCAGCCTGAGGCTTGGGGCTCAGGGAATAAAAATGGAAAAAAAGATTCCAGGAAATGGGGCAAGCAGGGAGACTGGAGGAGAAAAGGGCTAAAGCAAAACTCCCCTAGACTAGCAAGGTTAGAAACAAAGATATTTATAGCATTGGAGTTTAAGCACTTTCTTAGGCTTCGCAGTGATCATCAGTCATGACCCACTAGCCTTCACTTGAAGTCCCTTATATCCACAACACTGGGTACTAAGGGTACTTGAAGAACAACAGACAAAGCAATTTGCCCATGCTAGGAGACAGGGAGAGTAGAGTCAAGGAAGACACTGACTGGTAGATTGAAGTACTATGCAGAAGAACACCCCGCTAAGACAGCATGGTCTAATCGCAGGAACCTGTGAATGTGTGATGTACAAAGGAGCACTAAGATTACTAATCAACGATAGGGGGAGTTTCCTTGCTTATCCCTGTGGACGTTCTTACACGGGTACTTAAAAGTGAAGAGGGAGACAAAAAGAGAGACCAGGATGACTGGGGTGTGAGAATGACCCCCACTCACCCTTGCTACTTTGAAGCTGGACTATGGAGATCATGAGCTCAGGAATGCAGGAGGCCTCTGGAAGCCACCAATCTGGAGAAGATAAAGGACGTTCTCCCTCAAGCCTCAGATGAAAGCAGTCCAGTTGCTGTGACTTCAACCACTGCTATCAATGCCGGGCTTGCAACTCCAGAACTGCAGGATGACATATATTTGTGTTGTTTCAAGCACCAAATCTCTGGCTAAAAAGACCAATGGAAAGCTAATAGGTCTAATTTAGACTTGATAAGAATCTTAATGCTAAAGTGTTTAAGTCCCTTGGGTCTGTGGATTCAGTCACGTGACTCGGGTAGTACAGTTGCTATTCCTGCCTCTACAGTCTTGCGGGAGCTTACTTCTCCTACATTATTTCCTCTTTGAGCATGTCCTTTCTTGCTCAGCTGGAGTGTGGGTGTCCCAAGGCTGCTTCCTGGACCTTCCTCTTGTCACTTGGAAAGCTGCATATCTCCTTTGATTTGTGTGCCTCGTGACAACCAGCTTGCCAATAATTAGTTTGGTCCTCTAGGTCTACCTCCAGCCTTATCATTTAAATCTGAGGCCTTCCCAAACGTTCCCTCAGAGCTTTCCCGGAACACTGTTCTTAGCAATCTTACAGTCACTTGTGATAACTTGCTTACAGTTTGGTCATTTGAATGTATTTCTTAATTCATTGTGTTGACTAGAAGCTCATTTGGGGCATAATGTATATTGTTCGTCTTTATATCCATAAAGAGCCAAATAATACTTTTCATATCACAGATGCCTATTATCTTATTTTTGAATAAGGTCATAAAGTATTTGTCTCTACAACTTACTTAAAGAGGAACAAATTATAGTATATACATTATCAATGCTTACCTATCTATCTTGTACACTTTCTGAATGCCATGATTCATAGTTCACAAAGATTACAATCCCCAAATAATGCTTTCATATTTTAGGGTATCATTCAATCTTCAATCAAGTGAACACAAATTTTGATGTACCCTTGATGGTTCCCTGTCTACATCTTCTGTTGTCTCATAGTTATCAAAGGCACCCCTTTCATTTCATGAGTGTCATCATATGGATGTCAAATTAGGGGGTTGTCAAACTTTCTGAGCTCACAGGTTACAAAGACAGCCACAGACTTCCATTTTTCCCTGGGAATGACAACTGGAACCTAGTTACTCTTACCTGATGGCCTCTTGGCTCTAATTGCTTGGTATACCTCTCTGTTCTGTCCTTTATGCAGCAGTCACTGGAATGTAGGTCCACCCCTCCTTGTCTCTGTGTCCTTACATCTCTGCTTCGTATATCACTGTCTAAGTGAGAGTACTCAGCGTGAGGTCTAAGGAGGAAGGAACATGAGGCAGGCAGGGAAGACCGACCTCAGGTTGCTTCTCTTTGACCACTCTTACCATCTGTGTATCCTAGCTCCATTAGCCTGCCCTTGCATCTCCTCCCAGACACCTCGCTAGCCATTGTTCTGTTACTTTTAGCCTCTGATTCCATAGGTATGACACCTAGCATGCTTCACTTCCAGGCTAACTCACAGCTTCACATGAGAGAGCCTCCCAATCTCTCACATCATGAATCAATGTATTTTCCTACTGCGGGTCTAGAAAATGTGTTCTGGGGAGTGTAGTTGGGGATGTTAAGATCTTTTATTCAATGAAAGATTGTAAAAGTCAAAGAAGACTCACAGATTCTTGATGGAACAACTTTAAGCATTTTTCTCTCTTGTGGAACTTCTTAAAGGCTTTAATATGCAAATATTCATCAGGAATCTTCAAGAGGGATATATAATATGCTGTATTTCGTACATGTATTTGACCCTGAAACTTTTTCTGTTGAAAGTTTCTTGAGGCTATATTTGTCCTGTGCGCATATTTACAAGCAGCGGGTTAGGTGTCAGTTCTTATGAATTGACACGGGGATTCGCATAGGTACAACCATTCTGGGTGGGGGTGGGGGTCTGCTGATGACTGCAATTCTGAGGCACAGCAGACTGTGGAATGGAGAACTGGGTAGATGACCAATCCAACTAAGGATTGTAAGCATGTAAAAATGGAGCGATACATGATCAAGGAAATGCCTTGTAAAAGCTGGGACTGATCAGTGTGTGCTGTCACAATTAAAGAGGGGAAAGCTCTATCATGCTACTGTAAGTAGGGTGAGCACGGGTAACAGTGATACATTGTATATTTAAGTCAGAAGACAGATGTGGTGGCACACACCACATCCAGTACTTGAGAGACTGATGAAGGATTATAGTTGGAGGCTGTTCTGGGCTATATTGCAGGAATCCCGTTGTAAAAACAATGATAGGAGATTTTAATTTTTTATATAAAACATGATGAATATTTAAGGATACACATGTTTAATGCAATTTACAAATTACACAATGCATAAACAACATATATTAGTCTCTTAATGTCTCAATTTTCTGTTTGCTTATTTTGAGATTGGCCTTATTACATAGCTCAGGTTGGCCTTGACCTCAGAACCTTCCTGTCACAGCTCTGAGTGCAGGGATTATAAGCATGTGCCACTGTGGCTCAGTTATAATGCATAAATGGTATATGTTATATTTTTATGTATAAGTTAAAAATAATTTTTTTTGTTTTGTTTTTTGAGACAGGGTTTCTCTGTGTAGCCCTGGCTGTCCTGGAACTCACTCTGTAGACCAGGCTGGACTTGAACTCAGAAATCCACCTGCCTCTGCCTCCCAAGTGCTAGGATTAAAGGCGTGCACCACCACACCCAGCATAAATTTGTTTTGTATGAGAAAAAAAAAGGCTAGTCTTTATCTAATCTTGGGCTTGTGACTATTAGCTGGCAATTCATGTACAATGTTCAGTGCATGTCTTCTGTTTCTTCATGTATAGAAATAGCATGGCCAATGGTAGTGTTAAGTAAAAATAAATAATTCCTCCTCAAAATGTATCCCAGAAATTTTAAGAACATAAAATTAAGCAATTAAAAGAGAGAACTTCAGGAGCAGTCAGACTTTTTTGTTGTTGTTGTTAAGTACATATGAAAAGTACCATGTTATTTCTTAATTTAGGTTTTAAAAATATGTTTTCATTTCATTTTATTCTTTTACTCTTCAAGTTATTTATGTTTGTTCTAATGTGTGTGTATTTGCATGTGTATGTACACGTGTGTATATGTGCATGTGTGTGTATATGCATATGTATGTGCATGTGTATGTATTTGCATGTGTGTGTGCATGTGTGTGTATTTGCATGTGTGTGTGCAAATGTCAGAGGATAACTTATGGGAGTTGGTTCTTTTCTTTCACCATGTTGGGATTAGGGATGAAATTCAAGTCCCACTGACCCATTTCATGCCTCACAGGCTCATGTTTTTAAATATTTGGTCCCTAGTTGATGGAACTGCTTTGTAAGGCATGAGGAGGTATGACCTTGAAGGAGGAAGGTATATAAATGGGTCTGAGATTTGAGGTTTCTAAAAGCCCATGGCATTTCCAGTTTGTGTTTTCTGTCTCTTGCTTCAGATATGAAACTACTCTCTTGCTCTCAACTACTGCTCTACCATCTTGCCTGCATACCTGCCGCCATCTTCCCCACCGGGATGGTCATGGACTCACCCTCTGAAACCATAAACCACCAAAACCTCTTCTACAAGTTGCTTTGGACATGGTGACTCACCATAGCAATGGAAAAGTAACTAAGACAAAGGACAAGAGTGCAAATCCATAAAACTTCAAAATTTATTTTTTCAAAGCAATTTCATGTAAGTTATTTTCCCCAACATATATAATAATTAACACATTTCCATGGCAACTTTCTTTTTCTTTCAGACATGTCCAACCCTGTGTTCAGTCTGGGGCCCAGAATAATTATAATGCATGCAGCCCAATATAAAGTTGTAAACTTACCTAAAAACAAAGATTTTTTTCAATTATATTTATTTGTGTGTGTGTATGCACGTGTGTGTGTGGGGTGTGTGTGTGTGTGTGTGTGAGAGAGAGAAAGAGAGAGAGAGAGAGAGAGAGAGAGGGAGAGAGAGAGAGAGAGGGAGAGAGAGGGAGAGAGAGAGGGAGAGAGAGAGGGAGAGAGAGGGAGAGAAGGAGACTTGAAGACATGGGTGATAAGAATCCACATTATAGATGACAATGTCGGAAGGCTGGACAACCACCTTGTTTAATGGAGAAGAGGTATATTGACTAAGAAAAAGCTAGAAGTTTACTATTTACAGAGTGGATAATCAGGATGTGATAGGTCATTAACACATTGCAGTGTTAGCTGTTGTCTGAATGGCTTTGAAACAGTGCAGTTAAGGAATGTCTCCATGGGTTTCTGGAAACTTTGAGTCTAGAGTTGTCAACGATCAGTTCTCATTCCACTTGGGCAATGTAGAGGGTATACCTCCATTAATAAAGCCTAACATGCCTCCCATTGCCTCTGTGACACCACGGATGTTTCATGAATGTCCTTGTCAGTGTTCTAGTGCTGTGAAGAGACACCATGACCATGGCAACTCTTCTCAAAGAAAGCATTGAGAACTTGCTTACAGTTTCACAAGTTTAGTTCAGCATGATGGGAATCATGGTGGTACACAGGCAGAAATGGTGCTGCTAAAGTAGCTAAGAACTCTGTACTGATCCACTGGCTGAGAAAGAGACTCTGCACTTGACATGGGCTTTTGAAATCTCAAAGCTCACTCCCAGTGACACACTTCCTCCAATAAGGCCACACCTCCTAATCCTTTCAAACAGTGCAGCTCAGGAGTGACCAAGCATTCAAATCCATGAGCCTATAGGGACCATTCTTATTCAAGCCACTACAGTGGAGACAGAACAAAGAAAAGAAGAGTGAGAATAGAGGACAAGCATGCTTCTTCATTCTCTATCTCACGCGTGACTGGGTCGCTGGGCAACAAGAAGTAGGTCTCTTTCTTGGCCCCTGCAACTCCAGAATTAATCCATTAAACTATCTTTTGGGGGTATTTTTAAACTCTAGTCAATCTCTTGATTTGGGAACTAATTTAGAGAAGGGGGACTCTAGGTCATCAATTAGCATATCATTTATCCAGAAGACTCTGATATGTTAAACCTAGCAATTAAATTTAATTCCTCACTCTATTTGCTTTAAAAATGGGACTTGTAACAAAAATGAGCGCTGTGCATGTATAGAGCACTAAGAAGGCTCTCCACTGGTTATTTCATGGCTGGAGTTATGGGCAGTGAGGAGCAGGGGACTCAGACGGCAGAATGCAAGAGGCGGGGACTGCCTCTTCTACCGTTCCCTGCAGGGGTGGTTTTAGGGATGGGCAGTTTCTCTGCAGTGACACAAATTGATAACTGACCTAGCGGTGTTTTCTTTCCGGTTGCTTTTAGTTATATAAACGTACTTTGGGTATCTTTTTCTACTTTTATTATTTGATATGAAGAGAGAAATAACCTTTTATGAATAAGCCTGGCTTTACCTGAGACTTTCCAAACAGTGTTATTTATATATTGCTACTTTTCTTTGTTATTTTTATTTTTAAACACAAAGGACCTCTGAGTATCTTCCAGAAGCAAAGTCACAAATTCGAATATGCGATGAACTCTTTATTTGTCATTTCCCGTATGCCGATTCCTTGTTTTTTTTTTTTCCTACCCACCATGATTTTTAAAATGACACAGGACCTGCTATGCTTTATTCATCCGATTCAGGTTCCACCTACCAAGTCTAGACATTAGAATGAATTTCTCAGCAGTGAATTAATTAGGCATTCTTTGCTGTACTTGAGGAGAGAGTCAACAACAGAGAAAGAAGATTGAGAAGTGTTGAGGGAAACAGGCCATTTCATCTTCCAAAGATAAAATTCTGTGGATTGAAGCTTCGTGGTGCTCATTAGCAGCAGAAGCCTCAAGCCTCCCCTTCATAGGCACATGGAAGAATGGCAGCAAGAAGAATTCCAATTGCTTTTTCATGAAATCTGACCCAGAGTTAACAAAGAGAATTGTAAAGCTTTTGCATATGCCCGTTTTAGAGGGGCACGTCAATCTTTTCTCTTTCTCTAGTGTTGCTTGAATAAAAAGAATTATTGAAACTGAACTAGTTCAGGTTTTTATAAATCAAGATGTCAACGAATACAAGCACTAGTCTACTTACAACAAGCTACAAACCTAAGTTTCCAAAATAAAATTAGTAGCCCCCACCCTCCTTTTATTCTTCTTTTTTTTTTAAGCCCTACAAAGAACACATTGTTTATTCTCAAGTAGAAACACCATGTGAAGAAGCTCTCTGGCAGGTATTCTATTTTTATTTAGCTGTTTCATAACTCAATTATAATGTCCCTTCCACCTACTAATTAGCATACACACAGTAAAAGGCCCGAGACCCTGGTCTTTCCCCATTTTGTCTCGGCTACATTTTTAGATTGCTCTGGAGAACTGAGAGGCCTGTGCCTGTGTAGGTGAGCATCGCTCTTTGCTGAGCTGGCAGCTTGCCTCTGCACAGGAGTTGAGGGTCAGCTTTTGGAGAATGGCCCAGCTAGAGGCCTGAGCAGTGACTTCCTGCCATCTGGAACAATCCGGACACAAGGAAAGATGTCAGCAAGAGGCACTCCAGTGACTCTTCTCTACCTCTTCCACGGACACCAGAATGTCCCCTAATTCCCTGATTCAGGAAATGTAATGCCCACCACCATTCACTTTGTGAGTAAGCCCTAGCAAAGCATTTAGTTGTCTTTCGATTTTTACAGTTATAAGCCTCTGGGCTCTTTTCTTTCTTTTTCTTTTTCCTTTTCTTTTTCCTTTCCTTTTTCCTTTTCTTTTTCCTTCTCTTCTCTTCTCTTCTCTTCTCTTCTCTTCTCTTCTCTTCTCTTCTCTTCTCTTCTCTTTTCTTTTCTGCTTAGCACCTTTTGAAAACTATAAGTGTGAGGAATTCCCCACAGAATGAATCGGGCCTCTCCGAAGCGAAGCGTAAACTCCACTTGTGTTCCCTGCCCCCCATCTTCTAGCAAGGTCGCCAGTGAGTGACCTACAGTCACCCAAGCTACCTTGCTTTCGGGACAAATTGTTTTGGTGGAAGACAATAAGAGGAAGTGGTGTCTCACTGGACCTATTTTCTGGCAAAGGTGGCATTGGAGGTTTCAGACTGTGAGGGACAATAGAGGTGATGGTTCCAGTGTCCAGCATGCGGTCCAGTGTAAGCAGCAGTCTTGGTGCTGGAGGAAGAAGGCCAAGGTGGCTGTCTTCTTGCAACTGTGATATGTATAGCCCAACATCAAGACATTCTTTACAATTAAAAATCTCATAGGCATTTAACGCAGTTGTTCCTTGAGCATATGCACTCTGAAATTCACAGCATTAACTTGATTTGTTGAGATTTTTTTTTTAAGTTCTCGAGATGTAATTTGTTAAATACAGTATTTTCCATAGACAAGTGATTGTGATAGCTTGTGATTGGTGAACTTAAAGACCAAAATGACCAAAATGTCTGTGGGAAAATACCTAGCACCAGCACCCTCAAGATATTTGGGGACACATACAGATTTGTATTTAGTTTAGATATTAAAATGGGCCCTCTTTTTCTCCACTCTCTTCCTTCCAGGTAAACCTTCCAGTATGAAAAAGGAAGGTGGGGGGGGGGGAGGAGGAGACAACCATTCAAGTTGGTAAATAATGTAGATGCCAGGGGGATAGCTCAGTCAATAAAGTACTGGCTACCCAATCATGAGGACATGAGTTTGGGTCCCCAGCCCTGAAAAAGCCAGATTTTGTTGGGTGAGGTTTGAATAGAACTTTAAGTTCATTGGCCAGCTAGTCTAGCCAAATTGGTAAGATTCAGATTTAGGGAGAGACTTTGTCTCTGAAAATAAAGTGAAAAGCCATAGATGAAGGCATCCAATGTTAACCTGTCCTGCACACACCAGATTGCACACATACACATAGAAACCAGTAACTAATAAGTTCTTAAGAGTGAACCCTGTTTTTTTTTTTATTTTCTGCCATAACTTGAAATATATCAATCACTTAAAAATATGTTAATGGAAAAAAAATACAGAAGTCATTATTAACCTATGGTAATGAATTGTGTCCACTCTTGACACTATTTTTTTGTTTTGTTTTGTTTTGTTTCTTTTTAATTTCATTGTGGGTGGTTGTGAGCCACCATGTGGTTGCTGGGATTTGAACTCATGACCTCGGGAAGAGCAAACGGTGCTCTTACCCGTTGAGCCATCTCACCAGCCATAAAATTGGTTTTTCTTTTCTTTCTTTCTTCTTTTTTTTTCTTTTTTCTTTTTTTGGTTTTTCGAGACAGAGTTTCTCTGTATAGCCCTGGCTGTCCTGGAACTCACTTTACAGACCAGGCTGGCCTTGAACTCAGAAATCAGCCTGACTCTGCCTCCCAAGTGCTGGGATTAAAAGCATATGCCACCACTGCCCCCACTCTTGACAGTACTGAAATAACTTCTGGACCTTGAATTTGAAGATATGGTTGTAGATTAGTAAACTCTTTCTTTATTGGACAGACTGCCATTTCCAAAGAGGAATCACTCTCAAGTGTTTTCTTGGCTGAAGGGCACACTACAACTCTATTATCATTGCATTACAAATTTATGGAGTCTAAATCAATGAGTTTGAATGACACAGACAGTTGGAGGGTTGAGGAATCCATGAGGTCAGTACTAGTACCAGTTACAGGAATCATATGTCAAGTTCTTCAGTGCCTTCACCTAGCTCTGTTAGGATGCTGCAATAGACTAAAATTCTAAACTGGAATGGGGCATTCTTTCTTTGTCCTAGTAATTTTAAAAGTTACTTCTCCTTTCATCTTGTTGTATAGTAATTTTTGACAAGATAGCACGTTGTTATGCACATAGTTCAGTTATTAGTGATTTGAAAAAAATATAAAGTTTTAGGAATGGTCTCTCAGTCAAGTCTATGACTGATGAAGAAGCCACCATTTTTTTCCTATAGTTTAGAAATTTTCTAAATTCCATTATAATGTTCCTTCTAGCTGCAGGACTGCTTTGCATTTAGTGTTGATTCTGCCTTTTCTATTATATAGAATTGTAGAACAACATCCTCATATCAACATTAATTTCTTTGTTTTCAACTCTTAATGTCCACTAGAATCTTATTAGTAGTAAATTATTTTAAACTTGATTTTGAGTTCATTTCTCAACATGATTTTTATGTTTCTACAGTTCTAAAATAGCACTTCTAAGTATAGGAGATAAAGCCATCTGGCTAGAACAATCTAGATTTAGTTATACCAAGGCCAGGAATTCAGCCTGGTTCTATCTTTGAGATCCATCGAAGCAGGGGTGTGTGAATGTGGGAGACAGAGACCCCCTTTCAAGGAGCTTGCTAAGGTGCTAGGCAGTAACTGCCTCAGCTGTTAGGGGGCTGCCTCAACTGCTAAGCAGCACATCTGCACAGATCACACTTGGCCCTGGACATCTTACGTCTGATAAGTGAGTCTGGCTAGGCAGGCTATTGTGACACGATCAGGACCCTCAGTGGATGCTAGGTGCTGCAGTGATACCTGGCAGATTGGCTTAGTCTCTGTCCAGTCTACACTGCATTTTCCTTTTCTGTCCACTTCTGCTTCCTTGACCTTCCTGTTCCAAGGAAGATCCCTCAGGGACATCTTGAACCCTAAACTCAATGCAATGCATTCAGAGAACCTAACTCCAATCAGAGGTAAGTAACATAGGAGCTGGAAGTTTTACCAATCATGTTCTGAAAGAGTTAAGTCAGGCCTTTGAAAGACTCCCTGTCTTGTTTTGAATCTATTTTTTTTTTCCAAATAAAATTCTTTCTTGTTTGGTTCCTGTGTCAGTTTTTGATTTGTTTTCATTTCTTTGGTGTTTGTTTCAGGGAAGAGTTGCAGAAAGCTCTTTGCACATTAAAAGATTAAAGAGTAAAATGTTGATTTCCTTGTTTTGGGTTGTTAATAGGATGGATTCTGTAAATTACACTTGGTTCTTTCACATAAAATAATTAACAGCTAAATAATGCATACACTCAACAAAACTAAACTCATCGCTTGTGAAAAAAAACTACTGGTGATTAATCTTTGAGAATGAGGTTGATTGAATAGGGGCAAGTGGGATGACTCTGTGGGTAAAGGTGCTTGCCACTAAGTTGGACAGCCGGGCGCTCTGTCCCAGAGACCCACAGGATGGATGAGAACAAGAGCCCAATCCTGAAAACTCATCTTGAGACTTATGTGTGTGCTATGTGGTAAAGTACACAGATGCACACAAGTGCATGTGTATGGACACTTGCGAGAGCACACACACCAATAAAAACATTTAAGTGTAATTAAAGGAAAGAGGTTGGTTAGCTAATCTTTGCCCTTTATATAACCCCTCTCCTGTAGAGTGGGATCCTTTGTTTTCTCATTTCTCACTCCTCTTACCAGGTTGCTCCCTCACCAGTGTACAAACAGATCTCTGACTACTTTTCCTTCTGTCTCCTCCCTTCTATGGCTTCTTCATGTAGTTTTCAAACTAATTTTTTAAACTTTAAACCTAGTCAGGACATTCTTGCTTAAAATCTACTGTTGCCACCTTCAAAACTCTTTGGGGATTGAAAAGTTGGTGTTTCCATGTTCCTCATGGTTAGTTTTTTCCTGAAGCTGTTTTTCCTTACTCTCTGGTCTTATCTCCATGACTAGTTCTCAATCACCCCACTTCTGGTGCAATTTTGAATGTGCATGGCCTCTCCTGCTTCTGCAATTACTTCTCCTTTTTTTGAAACTTTCCCCCACTTATTTAATGTCAGGTCAGCATTATTTTTCCTTTAAGGCTCCATTCAAGCCCTGAGTAAGTTCTAAGGGAAAAAAAGGCATTCCTTCATGCCCTAGAGTACACAGTGCCACTAACGTCATCCACATGACGACGTTAGTATTTACATAAATCTACCGAATGTAAACTTTAGTTCTCTATAGACTGAGTTCCTCAAAGATAGAAAACTTACGTGTGTACCTTCCACATTTATTTTAGTGCTCAGTCATGATGGATACTCAGTACAGATTTGTACCTTTCTCTAAGTTTCTTTACAGCAGTGACTATTTCTTATAAACTTTTGTATCCTTTCTACTGTTTAACAAAATACCATATAGCTCAATACTACACACTACAGGTATTAAATGCATATTTGTTGAGTGTTCCCATTAGCAGAATAACTTAGAAAAATAAGCTGAAGTGTTTATTGTCCAGGAGTCTGGAGGTATGGTTTTATTCCACTCCAGAGCAGTCACCTAAGCCATGAACTACAAGCTAATGTTATTCACAAGAGAGCAACTTTGCCTGGCTGCCTATGCTGTTGTGATATTAACTATGCAAATAAATATTTTGATTGTTCTTTTGGGAGGAGAGGATTACTTGACGACTGTCTCGAAGTATATGTCAGCTTATTATGAGGAGGAGGACCAGTCGGTTTTCCCACACTAATGTAGCTGATTCAGAGAGGGAAGTATGTCTAGCCAAAGATAAGAAAGAATTTCTTCTCTGGAATCCAGACCAGACATCTTGGCAACTCCCTCTTTGCAGATGTAACTAGATGACATCACAATCCCCACTGTCATCCATGGGCCTGTGAAATTCAAAACGATGTCACTACAGTGAACATCTGCTACCAGGAAAAAAAAGCTGTTGAATTTGATGTTGTCTTCATCATTGGCTGCGTTTTTTAAAAAAGAGCTAGTGAGGTGATACAGAACAGACATCTCGGGCACTGCTGGCAAATATTACTCCCTGCTCTTCATGACCAGGCTAAGAAGTCATGAAAACTCAGTAAAAGGCTCTCTCTCTCTCTCTCTCTCTCTCTCTCTCTCTCTCTCCCTCTGTCACACG
>NW_022196914.1:51894947-51901618 GCF_008632895.1 Mastomys coucha
CCCCCCCCCACACACACGCCATTACAGGTTGCCAGAGATGAGAATAGAATGCTTCCAAAGGAGCTAGAGTTCATAGCAGTGCAGTCCGGACAAGTGGACCAATCTGTGTGTGGCAACAGACCCTATACACTGTGACCAGATCTACAGAGGAAGAAGTAGTTACAGCTATTTATTAAACAAGTCAGAATGTAACTAAGCTCTGGGCCAAACTCAGTATAAACAATTCCCATATGACACTCAGAGCAACCTTAATACATATTGAGTAGGATCATCTTGGTTGACAGTTGGTAGAACTGAGGCACAGAGAGGTTTAGAGACTTGCATTAAGAGCATACAGCTGAGAAATGATGGAGCAAGGGTATTCAAACCCATGTTGATGTGGTTCAGCAAATGGAGCTATAATTGGATTCCAGGAACATTAGCAAAGAGCCTCCCCCAAAGCAAAGGACAAATTGAAGAAGGAGTCGTGGTGGTGCTTGGAAACCAGGACTTGTCTTCTCTATGGCACGCCCAGCTTTAGGTATGCTGTAACGTCTGGGAACGAATAGGTAATTTGCAAGGTCATGCAGCACTAGGAGAGGAGGTAGAAATGCATCCATAACTATAATCTGCCAGGGGTTACAGGCACTGGGCTGTTGGCCTGAATAAACTCTGAGGGAAGAGGACCCTGGCCTCTAAGTATTATGGAGAAGAGAGCCATGATGAAAACGTATTACTAAAAAAATCTGCTGACGTGTGCCGTTTGTTTCCTTATTGTCAGCAGCACCGAGCGAGTCCTTTGGAACTCCAAGGAAGGTAAATCTGTGACTGAAAAGAGGAGGGGGTATTTTTCTCTTGCATGTCCTGTTCCCTCAAATTCTGCTAAATCAGTTTGGATACTGGAACAATGAACTAGAGTCAGACTCTTTAACATCTAAGTGGGCACTGATATTTTCTGTCCATTTTTTTTTCTTCTTCCTAAGGATATAAAAAGCTCTGGTCTGTAAGAGTGGGTAGAGGGCTAGGATGATTGTTGGCAACATGTAAAAGAGATCTTTAGAATCATTCATTCAACCAATGCATACTTATTGAGTGTGGTTGTGTCCTACATCGCGTGTGCAGGACTATAAAAGAGAAGAAAATAGATTAAGGGATGACTGAGGATGTGGGATTAAGCATCTTTTAGGGTGTTGTATTAGGCATCTTTTAGGGACTCTCAGAGAATATATCTCTGGAATGAACATTCCAGAAGTCTTGAATAATGAGAACAAGCAGAGGGAAAAAACATTCCAGGCAGAGGAAACAGTTAGGGCAAAGGCCCTGGGGCTGGCAACTGCAGAGAGGAAGCAGGACCTGAGCATCTGCAGTCAGCCACATTCAGACTCTGAAAAGCACATCTGAAGTAATCCCTGCGCACAGACGATGCCAGGAAAACACCCCAACCCTTAACTTCTGCTGCTCCTTTTCCTTATTATTACTGTTGTTCTTAGTAAGTAACTTAAAATTTCCATCTTATAAATTAATTTTAAAAAATTGCTTGGCGTATAAGCTGTCAGATAACAAAAATGCAATAACAAAGGTCATCGATAATAAGTAAAAGATATAGATGACAGGTTTCAAATCACCTTGGCGATGGCAGTTGTGAGGTTTGGAAATGAAAGGCTGAAAATCATGTACTATTTATTATTTTAATAAATCTGTCTTGATGTCAATGTAATCGAATGTTGCCACAAAATAATGGACTCTGCTGTTACCTAAATGTTGAGGCCAAGCTCTGATGTTTATTTCCAAGACAGGAGACATTGATCCCTTTACTAATAGAGTATTACAAGTTTATTATGCTAAGTAACCAAAGTAGATTTCATTGTTTGATTTGATGGATGTCGGTGCTGTCAGAGTTCAGAATGGTCTGGGTCCAGAAAGGACACTAGGATGAATATTTTTTCTCTCTCCTTAATTAGGCATCCTTGGAATTCACTCTAGGACAGAATCGATATGAGAAAAACTTTGGGATACTTAGTCTCCAGAATCTTTCTGTGGGCTCCCTGGGGATTGGGATTATTTGGCCCAAGATTGTTCTCCCTTGAGACCAAAAAGAGTCTGAGGCCAGACAGTGTGTGAGTTGGATGGGGCCCCACTGAGCTGGAAAAGCAACAGGAAATGTGATGAGAGGAAAAAAGACAGCTATAACAATAGAAGGAGGAAGTGAAGCCATAAAAACAAGAGAAGGAGGAAAAGTAACCGAGAATTACACAAAGGCCAAGAGGAAAGGAAAACCAGACAGAAGCTGACTATTAGCTAAATAACACAAGTCCTACAGGGAAGATTGCAGCCTGCTGACGGAGGGCCAGAGGACCTGGGCTTGGATTTTATATTTACCAGTCCCCAGAGGAAGGGCATGTGTGGACAATGATCTGATGAGTAAATGGGCAGAGAAATATCTAGCTTTCTCTTTTCCTAAGTGGAATGTGAATTGAAGGCTCCATATTCAGGTTTTATGCATCATGGGCTATACAGATGTAAATATTATCTGAAAGAGGAACAAACAAGATGAATGCAGAGGAGAGTCAACTGTTTCATTTAGTAAAGGAAGAAATGCATCTCTTTTAAATAGGGAAAAAGAAACAGACAGTTGTCAATCATTTCTCCTCTCAATATCTTACTGTGAGCCATAGTGTATCCTTCAAAGTAGTAAAAATGAGAAGCAATGAGGAGCCTGCCTAAGGACGAGGCTCTAAGGAAGCAGAGCGACTCAGGATTATTGCCCAATCAGAGGACTTAACTTCAAGAACCCAATCTATCCCAGCCCACAATATTGAAGCAATAGCTTATGCATCCTGGTCTTATGTGCTTAATCTAACCTGAATTCAGAGATGCTTGCTCTCTCAGAAGCTATGATACACAATGGACTAAATGTTACAAACAAGGGTGGTTGTCATGGTCTGTGTGACAGATTCCTGACAGATCATGATAAGGTAACCCGAGTAGAAATCATAATCTTGTCATTTACTAGTGTGTGAAAGACTCTTATAAAAATAATACCTATATTCAGGTGGATGCAGTTCACTCAGTGGAGTACCTTCCTAGCAATGTGTGAAGCTCTGCTGTTTGAATTTAGCCATGCATAAACTTGGCAAGAGTGGTGTGTACCCCTGTAATCTTAACCCTTTGGTGTTGGCATCTACTTCTGGATTAGAAGTTCAAGTTCATCCTTGGCTTCAGATTGAGGCTGGGGCCAGTCTAAGCTATGCGAGACACCATCTCAAATAAAACAGAACATGAACCAACAAATGAAAACCTACCTTAAAGTTGCTAGGAGAATTAAGTGAACTATTCAGTAGAAAGGTGCCTGGCATACTTAAAAATGTTTGCGTTAACACATGAATCTGCAGTATGGGATACAAGAATGGAATTTCTTACCTGGCTGAACAGTAGGGTGCTTTTAGAAATCTAACTGCTTTGGCTTTCAAAAATAGAGGTTTCCAGGGTAGCACATTCCCACTAAAGTTCCTTATTTCTTTCACATTTTATCTATTTTCCAAGAGTTAGGAGGAAAAAAGAAAAAAAGAGAAATGATTGAGGAAAACAGATGGGAGCAGGAAAGGGCAGAAGGGTGGAGGCTATGCTCAGTGTGGTCTGGGACTGTATACTGTGGTAATGCAATCTCTCTAACATTTACCCAGTTTTCTGAGGTAACACTGTGGCATATATTTCCTTGTGCTAGAAGTGACAAATACTTCCTTGAAGAAAAGCCCAACTATACAACAGAGCTGGCACCTCCTGAAAGGATATAAGCCTGTGGCCGAACCATCCTGAACACTGCTGATCCAGTTTAAAAGGATGCAGGATACAAGAGGAAGCAAAAGTAAGAGGAGGTTCAGATCTGGAGTTGATGTTTCCAGAAGAGTGGGAGGGAAAAAGCTCAGGCCTGGGTCATTCCTTCTCTGAAGAGAAGACCACACTCCTCCCTGGACCAGGTATTTCCTCACCACAATGTAGTTTATCTATCTTGCTTCTGGAAACAGGACCAGATTGACAAGCCAGGCCATGTGTTTCTGCTCCATTTTCCTTCCATCTCCTCCTTTTCAGCCTTCCTCTCCCTCCTTCCTCTCCTCCTTCACCAGCAGAAGCACGTGACCTGGAGAAACCGCAAGTTATAAGGGATCTCATAGCTGGGAAATATAGTAGTGTTTAGTGGTAGATCTGCCCAATCTAGGCGCATATTTTGTATTCATATTAATTGAGTTATGTTTTCCTTGCACGGGCTTATTTGGGTTGGAGATTTACCTCAACACCCACCTTTGGAACTTATGTTCAAAAAATAAGGTCTATGGAATCAGAAAACTTGATGACAATGACCGATAAACATTTTTTTTTTTTTTGTCTAATAATGAAACTATACCTATATCATCTAAAGATATAAAGGAATAATTCTGATGCATGGCAATCAGCACCCCAGAACCCGCACAAGTCCTCAGGGGCTACTGTACTTATGTATGATACATAAGATGTAACCCAATTGGTTTCAGAGATTTTTTTTTCCCCCTCTCAGACAGGATCTCATGAAGCTTAGGTTGGCCCTGGGCTGGATATGTAGTTGAAGATTGCCTTGAGCTCCTGGCTTTCCTGCCTCTCATTCCTGAGTGCCAGGATTACAGACATGTGGCACCATAGCTGGTGTGTGCAGTGCTGGGAATCAAAGTTAGGACTTGCTTCTGGCATGTCAAGCAACCATTCTACCAACTGAGCTACGCCCGTAGCTCTTCAAACGCTTGTTTGAGAATCCCTAAATATAGTATTTAAGTGCTCTCTATATCTCTGGCAAGTATGAGTGGCTAAATAAGATTGTTTATGGTAGGCAATAGGAAACAGTTTATTTGGTATAGCGTCTTTGCGGCCCCTTATTCTTCAGCTATAACTATGTAAGGAAGATCTAAGGGTGGGATAATTTGCCACAACCTACATATTTCCATTTCCAATAGAAGGGAGCACACTGTTGGGAAGGTGGCCCAGTCGGCCTCCTGATACTGGGGCTTTTGATAGCTTTGAGTCTGCAAAGACATGCTATAACCCTAAAAGGTGAAAGATTATTATGACAATTTAGGAATACACTAAAAAAACAATATGGTAACATCATTGAATCAAGAATACTCTTTGGCCGGGAGGTGGTGGTGCATGCCTTTTTAATCCCAGCACTTGAGAGGCAGAGGCAGGTGGATATCTGAGTTCAAGGCCAGCCTGGTCTACAGAGTGAGTTCCAGGACAGCCAAGGTGACACAGAAAAACCCTGTCTCGAAAAAAACAAAAAAACAAAAAACAAACAAACAAAAAACAGAACAAAAAAAAATACTTTTTGGCACACGTCCTTTTATATATTCCCAACATTTAATGACAAATCCCAGCTAGTGAACACTGTAACACTTGGAAATTGTTTTGTAAAATGTGCTAAAGTGTATGAAATTGCCATACATGGTAGTACAGTTTTTTTTGTTGTTTTTTTGTTTTTGTTTTTGTTTTGTTTTGTTTTGTTTTTGGCTTTTCAAGACAGGGTTTCTCTGTGTAGCCCTGGCTGTCCTGGAATGCACTCTGTAGACCAGGTTGGCCTGAAACTCAGAAACCTGCCTGCCTCTGCCTCCCAAGTGGGTAGTACAGGTTTTAATTAAAAATTTTTTCTCTTCATCTTCAGGCTATCTGTAATGTTTTATATCAGGGTAATTTTATTCCAAGTTACTAGATTTCAGATGGTTGCTGATATTAAGAAAAGACCAAAAAAGGGCTGCAGAGATGGCTCAGTGGTTAAGAATTGGTATCATTCTTGGAAAGGAACCAAATTCAATTCCCAGCACCCCTGTCAGGCTCAGAACTGCCTAGAACTCCAGCTCTGGGGGGATCCAACACCTCTGGTATCTATGAGCTGCTCCACTTACATGAACATATCTACATACAGACTCATATATGTGATTAAAAATGAAAAATATTTTTAAAAAGAGAAAGACTAGGTTTTTAGAGTGGAACTGTTAGAGCTGGTTGATCCGAACTCTCCCTCCAAAACCCATTGGTCAGTGTTTATGAATATGTAGGTTGTAATTTTAAAAATCCAGAGCAATAGGTTAAGTAAACAGTCATTGACTCAGATTAACAAATGTTAAGCCACCATCAGTGTGTGAAATGATAATTGGAAGCCCTTTTCATCTCATTCTTGTCTAAAGAACTGAATTTGCACAGTATCAAAGCTGCAGATTCTCTCCTGCAACCCCCCTTCACAGCCTTCCCCCACGTCTATGGCATTTGAATATTTAGTGACTCCCAGCCTGCTGGTCTATTGCCCCGGAGTGAACTTTCATAAGGTAGTTTGAGTGACAAAAAATAAAAAATAAAAAATAAGTAAATAAATCTCAGAGTCTGCTCACATTCCTCCGTGGAATAGTCACTTCTAAGAGAAAGAGGTGTGGCTTTGTGGTCTGGGATGCTCAGCCAGGAACATGGGGTTCTCTTATAGGAATTAGTTTTGTTTGTTTAGTATCTCAGATCACGCTAACAATTTTTTGTCAGGACTCAGTTTATTCAGTTTAGAAAACAGGTTATAAAAATCTAGTTTACTAAATATTGAGTACTAATGAACACATTAAATGTTTTGTGATAGAAAAGGATGTGAGAACAACTTAGTTTCTTTTCTTTTTTTTTTTTTTTTT
>NW_022196914.1:51901675-51906064 GCF_008632895.1 Mastomys coucha
CTGTGTAGCCCTGGCTGTCCTGGAACTCACTCTGTAGACCAGGCTGGCCTCAAACTCAGAAATCTGGCAATCTCTGCCTCTCAAGTGCTGGGATTAATGGCATGTGCTACCACTGGCTGGCAGCTTAGTTATTTTTATACACTGGTTTCTGAAGAAAAAAAAACCAGTTTTGTCCTTTGGAAAAATAGCCCACACCCCAATTTCAACTTCATTGTTGCTTTTATCTTTCTAAATGAACATTTTCAATGTTAATTTTTTAAGTTAACATGCTAAGTGTTTTACACAATGTAAATAGCTTCGCTATCAACTGCATTTAAATGTAGAGTCTCTTTGTTCTTTCTCTATGACACAAGGAAATCCTTCCTGGGGTTCTGTGGGTTGTGAGAACTGGAGGCACTATTAAACTTAACGTCTTAGGGAAAATATTAGTATGAGGAGTTCTAGAGTCAATATAAAGTAGAGACAGGGATGCCTGTTTTAAAATGATGAAGGCTTCCTAGAATAAGATTCGGCTTCCAGAAAGAGAAAATTGTGCAAACGTGCTCAAACAAAATAGGATGTGTATAGGCACCAAAGGATCACTACTGGTGTTCTGTGTCTGAAATGAGAAAGAATAAAAATTACCCACAAGTGTAAAGGCTCCATTGTGGGTGGCTAAGCTGGCCAGTATTCCTTGCTCAAATTCAAGTTTCCTAAAATTAATCAACCACTCATGGGGTTAAAAAAAAAATCTTTCAAAATGTATCATGATTCTTTACATTATGAAGCTTTCAATTTCCAACCTCTTCCTTCCCTTCTCAAGAGTGAGAGAGAACAAGACACCTGATCTTCAACCCTGTGTCTGGGATCTCAAACTTGGCTCTGAATATGTGTTCCAAATCTCAGTAATTACAATATTGGTCCCAAGAGGTACAGCTGCAAAGAACACTCTTTGTACTCAAAATAATTTGAACAAGGGCAAGGAAGCATTTTATTTACATGTGTAAACATTGAGAGAGAAGCAGCACTGGGAAGGCTCAGGTAGCTGCTGAGTTTTAATGATAATTGATTTGGTTACTTAAGCTTCAAGGTCACCACACATAAGCACATTTTCATATAAAAGTCACTTACATTCCTTGGATGCTATCACTCTTGCAGCGGTAACTCTGGCATTAATTTGGCAAGTTTTGAACTAAGACCTCTTAACATTTTATTCCTTCCAGATACTAAGACCAAGTTGTTCCGAGTCCTGTATGTTATTGTGCAGATCTGTAATTTAGCTTTTAAATATCAGAAAATATGCCATTACCCACAGGACTTTCTACTGTAACAAATTTGGTGAAAAAAACAATCATATGAACACATTACAGTAGTAGACAGCAAAGAGTATCTCCAATTTCCCTTCTTCGTTCTCTTTTCTCTTGAGGACACATCAGGGCAAGCTGCAACTTTCTGCGGTCCTGTGTTATCAGGACACAACACCTATGGCCATACATTGTCATCCTGTTCACAGCTGTTGGCCTGGAGGTAGACAGTCAAGTGCATAATAAAGATAACTGCCTTACAGGAGGAGGGTCATCTGTAATATACCAGAACAACCCAAACGTCTTGCTTTAAGATCGGATTGGCCATCTAAAATAAGCAGACCTAGTTATAATGTCAGGATCATTTGGAAGCTAGACTGTGTAAGTGCTTGGGTCCCACTCAAGGTTAATTGGTCATTTTATAAGTAAACAAACACAGACAGGAGAATCTCAACACCAGTTTAAGAATAATGGCTCATTGTTTTGTTTTGTTTTGACAGCACAAAGTCCATTTTTTGGTTTCAATGGGAAGCTTTCCCTCTTCCAGGCGTAGCAATGTAGGAAAAGAGTAAGCCTCTGGTCACTCAAAGAAACTCTTGCAAAGTGAAAGTTACTTGGCAAGGCAATCTCTCTCTCTCCTCTCTCTCTCTCTCTCTCCTCTCTCTCTCTCTCTCTCTCTCTCTCTCTCTCTCTCTCTCTCTCTCTCTCTCTCTCTCTCTCTCTCTCTCTCTCGGTTGTCCTGTGCCCTCCAAATGACCTACTAAGTAGCAGTATGCCTGGTCAAACTGGCTTCCATCTTTTATCCCTACCGCAGGTGGTGACTGTATCTCATCCCACCAGTGGGTGCTTGTTTTACATACAATCTGACTCGATTGTCTAACTGGTATGAAGCAGAAGGGAGAAGGTCAGGAAATAGAAGTCCTTGTGAAAAAAAAAAAACCAAAAGGTTTCTGACTCAGTTGTGGACCTAGAAGTGGTTCAGCAGTTGCCAGAGGTCTCTTCTTGACAGTGTTCTGAGCACTACCACACATGCAGTGTTTCACGGGTGGTGCGGAGCCTTAAGATGGTAAACATTTTCGGGGTTAAAGCTAACAGAAGATATGGATAACAGCTCCACAAGGCTCGGTTTGGAGGTAATGTTTGGGAATGTTAGCAACTTTATACATATTTGAGCATTTTAGCAAGTTTTTGTTTTGTTTTTTGTTTTTTGTTTTTTTTTCTTTTGTTTTGGAGAGAGGATTGCTGGCTGGCCCAGACCCATTTCTTCCAGGTCTTCACAGTCCATGAATGTAATATTCCGAGCACCAAATCCCTGGAGGTTATTAGAACAGAAGGGAGAAGGGAGAACATGCAAGCTGTAACTCAGCCACCATTGTGGGTCGTTTAAAACATAAAGGAAAATTATAGTTTGAAATGGCAAATTATTTCTCTTTGGAATTAATCTAGTTAAGCCAATGTCACCTTGTATACTTTCTTTATACTCACTTTTTTCATTGGCGTAATTATTGCCTATTCTATAGAAATGTATATTTTTAAAAGCCATGTCTGTCCTCTATTATTTTTGTCATGCTCATGCCTCCTCCGCCGAACTGTTTCTTCTATTCTTTTTCCCTCTTTTTATAGTTTACTTTCCACCTTCATCTCCCTCAACAACAGTGGAAGTCCGTCCTCTTCATTTCCCTCAGTCTTTGATTGATGTTCAGTTGCCAGCCCTTTTTGATTCTTTCCCTCTGTCTCACTCACTGCCCTTCCTTAACCTTCTGCTGTTTTATTTCTGTCACTTGCTATCAGAACCCACAAACTCCATTTCTTTCCTTTCCAGTCTATCTCTGCATCTCCATATGCATTTTTATGATCCTACTGCTAAATGCTTAAAGCTGTGCGCAATAGAAAGGTATGCTTCCTCATTTGAATGTTATTTCCTTTCCTTAGCATCACTGTTCCTCCTCCTCTATTCATCCTTTTCTGAGGTCTCAGTGTCCTACCCCATTGGCACCTCTCTTCCCCTGTCACCTCCCATTTGAAGCTCATCTCTTCTCTCAACCCGATTTCTACTGTCTGATTTTACAGCCAAGGATCTTTAACAAAATAAAGGATGGAGTCTATCAGAAACCAGGTTGCGTGTGTCTTGAGAAACTTTTGCGCATTCACTGAAATGAGATTAGGGACTTGGATCCAAAAATATTCTCGGGGAGTTTTCAGCTTGGGCATAGCTTTGCACACCTTGAGCTCTTGCGGCCTATTCTGCTGGGCAAATACAGGGATGTCTTTCAGGGCCTTCTCTGAATCTTTCCAGTCCAAGGGTCAAACTGAAATGACATTGCCCATCCAAACTATTAAAGCAGGCCGAGTAGAGAATGCCTGGGCCCCTGGTCTGCTGCAGATCTGTGCAGAGTACTGGCGAGGTAGGGGCCAAGGCCTCGGACCACTGCGGTCCCAGGAGTCGGTCTCTTGACCTCTTTGGGGGGATGTCCTCCCCTCTTAGACAGGAGGCTGACACTAGGGAAGGTGCTCCTTTGGGATGCAGGGCTTGACTTCAGAGCCGGCGAAGGCACCTCGGCGGGCGCCCCGAATGGGAGGCACAGTGCCTCCCGGGGTGGGGGTTGGAGGGGGCGGAAGACGGAGGTTCGCTCAGTCCTTGAGCTAGAAGGTCGAGGGTTCAGAGCCGGAGTCCCCGGCCAGTTGGCCCTCCGGGAACGGGATTGGGACGACACCCCAGACAGGAGGGATGAGATCAACCGCGGGTACCGACGCGGGGGTGCCTGGCCGGAGAGGAGCGGGAGAGGAGGTTGGCGGGACCCCGGTGCCGGGGCCCGCGGGTCTATCTGTGGACTCGCCGGGCGCCCCGAAGTCTGGGGCCGCCGCGACTCCCGTTCCGCAGTCGCTGCCAAGCACTCCAGGCCGCAGTTTCCCCTCCTCCCCGCGCCTTCTCTCCAGTGAGGAGCCGGGCGCGGGCGGCGCGGGGGGCGGGGCGGCGGCGGAGGGAACAGCCAGTTGTTTAAAATCCTTCTAGAGCAGTTTCTAATTCCCCCCTAGCGCCCGGGTTCGGAGGGGGAGGGGGGGAAGGAGAGCGGGAGGGGGAGCGCGGCGGAGAGGGAAGGAGGGA
>NW_022196914.1:51907026-51965164 GCF_008632895.1 Mastomys coucha
GGCGGCGGGCGCAGAGACGCGGGTCCGCGGGTTCTCGGGGCGCAGGCCGAGCGGGCGAGCGGGCGGGCCCGGGGCGGCGGGGGAAGTTTGGGAGTGGGAGCGCCGAGTTCCCGGAGGGAGAGTGAGTGCTGGCCCGCGCGGGGTCGGCCGCGAGAGCTTGGCGCTCCAGCCTCTCGCCGCACACCGGCTCGGCGCGGCCCCAGAACTTTTTGAGACTTGCCGTGTCCCCGGGGGTGGTGGCCGCGGGCGCGGAGGGCAGGTCCCCGTGGGTTGTGGCGGCGGCGCCGCCTGGAGGGACTGCCGGTGGCGTGGACCCGGCGCGGGTCGGCGTGGGGGGCTGCGGCAGAGATGCTGGGCACAAGCCGCTCCGCTGGGTCGTGGGGGGTGGGGGATACAGGTGGTAACTTCGGTGGGAACCCGGAGGACGTTGGAGAGCCAGGGTGCCACGGTCGCAGCACGCTGCGGAGCTGGCTAGTTGGCTGCTATTCTTGTGTACTTGTAACGGCGATTTGGTTGTTACTAAAATGAGAGCCAATAGTGACTGTGACACCGAGGAAGAACCCTCCCCAAGCCCCCCCCTTTTTCCTATGTGCAGATGCTCAGACTGATTCCCTGTAGCTGGGTCTGCTCTGAGGGTCAAGCTTATCCTTGTCATTGAACATACTGTCTTGCTGAAGGGGGATCAGGCTAGGGGAGAGCCAGTCCTTCTCAGAGGTACTCTGGGTCTCTTGCATACAAAAACAGCTTGGTAAATAAAAATCGAATGTGTAGGCTACGGAGTTTCCCCCCTTGCTTTTAGGCAGTTAGTCATACCCTTGAAAGTTTGTTGTGCCCCAGGGAGGGAAACATGTTCTAATCTTCGTGTTGGCAGCAATACATACACAATTCCCATAGGATTTAGAAGTGGCAGGCCTTGATGTAGGAAAACAAAACAGAACAACAACAACAACAACAACAAAATTAATGGAGAGATGCCGTTGATCCCTTTACTCCTGATATTTTAAACATCTTGCTGTGACAAGGAATATAAAAAACATACAGTATTTTTTGCCTGGTTAAGAAATTGTACTTACTGGACTTGGAGTTCTAAAGTATTTACTGTGTGCTTGTTAATCATTTGGCTGTAATATATCTGATAAAAACATCTGGAGGAGGATGCTTTAATGATTATAAAATGCCTGAATTTCACATATTAAGGAATGAAAGGCATTGAAAATAGAATCTTGTTGGGGGTTGATTGAATTTGGTATTAATTTGGGTTTTAGCTGGACTCCCATGAATAACTGATATTCAGCCCTGTCCATTCTGTAGTCTCATGACTTTAAAAAAACAAAAAGAAAATTTATTTTCAGTGTGGAGACAACAAGGAAATTAGATTTGGTATGTTTTGGTCCTTTCTAGCTCTAATTCTGATTCTGTCACAAAAACAAGTAATTGCCACTTTTACTCTCATCTGCCAAACTGAACACCAACTAACATCCACTTTTAGGAGCAAAGTAATGAGGGCTCTGCTAGATGGTGCTGTTTGATTTAAATATATTTCTTCCATTTACTACAATAGGCAGAGTTCTTAACTCACTTTGCCTTTCCGACCAGACAGGTGAGGAAGCCACTTGAATCGACAGTGGTTGTACTGAGTTCATCGTTTCTGCTTGCAGATCTAAGATAAACATTGAAGACCACCCTATTTTTATAGACTCAATGTCATGGGAGAGTTGATCTGATCACTATTGTTTCTGTTTATTGATACCGGTGTACTGCTTGCAGAAGATAGGAAACTTAAAGTTGTCCTTAAAGGTATGGCAACAGATTTTTGTTTCTAATTTTGAAGGACGCAGATTTTAAGAGTTAGCTGAGGGATGAATAATTCTCTAGTAAGCAGCTTAAGACCATTCCACTCTTAAAAATCACAAATAGTTTATATTTTAGTAATAAGTATGAGTACATTTTTATAAAATAGTCTTGCAGAATGAGTTGTGAGTAATGACAAAGATGAAGTAAACATACTAGCTTTATAATCAAGAGTGTATTTTCTCACACAGCTTTATCATGGAAAGTTGGCAATCACCTGCATTAAATCTTTGCTTTGCCTTGCAATAAGAAGTCACTATGTAAAGTATTTGAAATTAATCTGTGGCTTGTACAATTTCTAAAATTTTGTTTTGTAATTCTGAACATAAAAATTGGCTAGCGTCAGGTTAATTGTGTGTTTTGTTGTTTTACAAAACAAACAGGTTAAGCCTACTCAGAGGTTTTCAAAAGGTTTAATTAGAGAGAGATTGAAGAACCCTGGAGGAAGGTGGGCTGTTCTCATAGAAATTTTAATTCTGATCCTGATAGATTATTGCCACTGGCTTTAGTACTTCCCTTATAGCATTGACTAAGATGGTAATGAAATAATTGTGTAGTCAGTGTTTCTTTTGAGTAGGGAACAATACTTTTTATTTCTTCTCTTAAGCTTTTTTTTTTTTTTTTTTTTTTTTTTTTTTTTTTTTTTTGAGACATTAAGAACCCTGTCTTCTAAAACTGGAAGTTCTAATTTCTTGGTGATGGATATGTCAGGCTCAAAGGAATCTTTCCAGTGTGAAAAGTTCTCATTTTAAGGACATTCAAAGTTGAGCTCTATATTTTTTAGCATGGCTTTATTTAAAACAAAACAAAACAAAACAAAAATCCTGAACAAGAATCCAGGGAAGGAACTGTTATGTTTGCCACGGTGTATGCCAACACTGTGTGGGGAGGTTCATCATGTTTATTTTCTCTTTATTCATATTTCTTCTTGTTCTCCCAATAATTCTTATAGGTGGTTATTTTCCTCTTTCATTTACAGAACAAGACAGAATCCCTGTCTGATTAAGTAACCTCCCAGGGGTAAGATGCTAGAAAGTAGGAGAGCTGCGCTTTAAACATAGGTTTCTCCAACTTTATCACTTATCATCACAACTGAAAGATACACTTTCAGTGACCAGGTTACCTTCTCTGTCTAGGATAAGGTGTCACCGATTTAGGGAACAGTAGTACATAATCAGATATAACAGCATCAAGATTTTGTCAGCTATGTAATCTTGACCATTGCTGCATTTCCTGTTCTTATAGCTTTCCATGTTGACAAGTTGCAAGTATGTATGTGGTGTGGGAAAAGGCACAGAAAATTTAGAGATGGAAGTTAAAATTCTAAAATAAGGAAGAGTCCTTGTCTCTTGAGACTTTCTTTTTTTTGATTGTTTGATCACTGACAATTTTAAATTAAGTATAATAATTGTGAGCAGTTTCTGTGTGAAATGTTTAAACCACACTACCAAAGAAATAGTGATAAGCCAATAAGTACTGATATATTCATTGATTAATTGATTGAGGTAGGATTTCATGTAGCCCAGACAAGCCTGAAACTCCCTATGAAGCAAGGATGACCTTCAACTTTCACCCTCCTGCCTCTAATTCACAGTGCTGGAATTAGGGGCGTGTATTATTACCACACCCATTTTTATGTGGTGCTGGGCAGGCTCTCTACCAACTGAGCTATATCCTCAGCTTCTCATTGGTTAACATTCTGTTATGATACTTAAGAATAATTTGCTAGGAATTGAAGGCGGGCATGAGAGACACATAGTAAATAGTGACTTTTATCAAGAAGTTATTGAAGATAGAAATTCAACTATTAACATGGGGCACTGAAAAATAATTTTGATGTTTAGATGTTGGTTCTTGAGGTTGAAAATTCCAAAATGAAATTTACTATGTGTTCCTTCTAAGTGGCTACAATCTGAAGAATATTTAAATGCTACTGAGTATTAGTTTTTAGGGATCAGGACCGGCTGTCCATCACCGTGTTCTCTCTGTCATCATTAAAGCATCCCTACCAAGCAAAAATTGTGTCTTTCTTTCTTTCTTTTTTTTTTTTTTTCTGAAAGAAATAAGGCAGTGAAGTAATACAGATCTCTCCGGAAACTTGTTTGATGAACAGTTGACACAATTTAAGATTTATAGTTTACTCTTTTGGGGACAGAGGCTCTGGGAGTCAAATTCCTGGCCTTGTGCAGGCAAAGCATATGCTCTTCACTGGTGTCATCCCAGCCCACAGGATTTCTAAGGCCAGTGAGAGATTGTAATGGGGACAAAAGATACCAAAAGATACCAAAAGGTACTGACTCTCCTCCCAATTTCCAGGACATTTCTTCTAAAATACAAAGTAATTTGGATCTGAAATGTCATTTT
Source organism: Mastomys coucha (assembly GCF_008632895.1). Taxonomy (NCBI): domain Eukaryota; kingdom Metazoa; phylum Chordata; class Mammalia; order Rodentia; family Muridae; genus Mastomys; species Mastomys coucha. The sequence goes on from NW_022196914.1 coordinate 51,911,242, forward strand.
AGCTGTGAGATTTTTTTTCTTTTGATTGATGTCTTATATTTTAGGAAAAGAATAAAATAAAACCCCTTGTTTTTTGTTTTTGTTTTTGTTTTGTTTTTAAAGGAATTAGTCTAAAGAAAGAAATTGGAAATAGTGAGTAACAAGATCTCACCATGTAACTCTGACTGGCTTGGAACTTCCTAGGTAGACCAGGCTGGCCTCAAACTCACAGAGATCCACCTGCCTCTGCTTACCAAATGCTGTGATTAAAAGCATGGGCCACTAAGTCTGGCAAGTTTTATTATTTTATGTAGAAATTTATTATAGTTCCTAAAGATAGTATTATAAGTATTATAAATTATCAAAAATGTAAAAGGTCTATTTTCATACTTTCAAAGCCACTTTGCCCATAAAGACAATTCAGGATGAAGAGAAAGATGGATTGCATTTGAGTTATAGTAGTACCAAATGCGGCTTACCTCTCCAGCTGCTACTAAAGGACACAATTGTATTGTTTACAATTAGAGCTCGCTCTGGAGCAGGGGCTGGAGGCCCAGGTGCAGGCTGACCTGTAGTTTCCAGCTCACCCTTGCAGTTTCCAGTTCCAAGTAAAATTTCAACTTAGAATCTTCTAAGAAGCATGGAGATCATAACTACATATCAGTGTTGGAACACAAGATTAGGACCCCACTTACAGCTTTAAAGCTTTCAAAGTATTTTGAGGCGTATGCAATAAAACATGCATAGCTGTAATTGTGCTTTGGCATACAGGGGTTGTTATCTACTACTGTGCTAATGACATTGTTTACTAACAGTTAATCCTTGGTAAACATGCTAAAAGTTTAAATTTATTAAGAACATATTTTTTAAAAATGGACTTAAAATAACTGGCATAATAAAATATTATGTGTTTTTTAATTTTGGAAAATAGTTTTGAATAAAAATTAATTGAAAATATTCACATTTTAAGAGTACTTATCAGATTTTATGTGTATTTTATATAAATACAGCTATTTGCATATAAGACATGAGTTAATGGGATGATAGGAGTTACTTGAGTACTACACTGAAACCACATATACGCACTAGAAAGGTAGTACATGGTAAAGATGGCAGCACAACATAGTCTCTTAGCAGAAGCTGCTCCTGCCTTCCCAAGCTGTGGTGCACATTGTTGACAGTACTGAAAAGCAAGTTCAGTGGGCTACAAAACAAGGAGAGCTTTTTTCATGAAGGTTTTAGATTTAGTGGAGGCTCTGATAGATGAGTAATTTTTGTCAGAGTTAAGTTAATAGCTAAAGAATTCCCAATAGTGGAGATATTCATAGTTTGAGATAGTCACAAGAGCAGAAGTTTATCTGAACTGACTAAGCAGGCCTAATGCAGTGTCTGTTTCTGTATCATCTATATTTAATCTTTCTGGTTCACCCTTCACCTTTGAAAAGAGAAACATCAGCTGACACAATTTTCTGGTAATAAAAATTCTCATATTTTAAGAACTCTGATGATTGTATATCATTCAGAACTATCAGCCAATGATGAGCCATCATGAGATTTTATATCACAGTTGAGTTACAGCGAGCTTGAACCAGTGATTCTAGCAGGTTCTTATTTTTATATTCTGGATTAACTTTATAGGCACGACATAGACATGCCTATAAATAAAGTTGAGCGTTGTTTAAACTGTAGAAACCAAAGCACAGCATTTTGTCATTTGAATTCCTAATTTTAGATGTCTTTGTAGTTGTAGCTATTGAAGAGTATTAATTTTAATTCATTGTAAAATCAACTCACATTAAAATACTAGTTGAAGAAAGGCAAGAATAGAATGGGGAAAGTTGTTTATGTTAGAAAAGTTAAGAGTTTGTGCCCGAGCAAGCTGACCTCTGACTTCAAGCTACCTTTTGTAGAGAACCTGATACTTGCCTCCTCTCCACTTTACCATCTTCAAATTTGAGATTAAGAAAACCAAAAGCTACTTTATGGATGACCAAAATCTAAGTAAATGAGTTACTGTGTTGTAAGTAATTTTACATAAAAATTAAAACGAATACTTTTTTGGGAAATTACAAATACAGACCAAATGCAGTTTTGTCATAGGAAGTTACTGCTTAATAATAACAAAGCCAGCTACACTCTGCTTTTGCTTCCATTTTGGCCTTTATTTCATTTAACCCGCTGAAAATCCTACAGGCCGTAGGTGCTACTTCTTGATAAAACGAAAGAAACTGAAGAGTTTCCAGTGTTTTTATCTTTAAGTATCAAAACAAGGCATAGAAGATGGCTTAATTAATCTGTTTTAAAAATCAATCCTTATCCTGCAGCATCTGAAGAGTAATTCAGGGTCGATGTAGTAAATGAAGAACAGGACAGTACAGGATCAGCTTTCCTGTCACTCTCAAATGCTTGTCATGGACGTAAGAGGTCTGTTACATGTGCCTAACATCACTTCTTGTAAAAAGTAAAAGGTAGTGAATTGGGAGATCTCCTGAATGCCTTATGAGAAAATGTAAACATTTCCTGTGAACCGATGGATCACTGATAATAATACTCTTCCTGTGGCTCACTCCCTGAGCTGGGAACATCCCCCTGTCCCCTGATTACCTAAACATAGCTGGGAAGAATCATGAGGCCGGAGAGAGGATACAGTGAGTCTTGCTCTAGTGAGATGGTAAAGTATGTTGGAGTAATGTGTACTAATAAGTAAGTAAATAAATGCACTAGGCAAATTTTTGGACAGTTATATTGACAATCAGAGTAATAAAACATGGGACTGTTATAGAGACAGGAAACCTGTATTAGATTAGTAGCCACAAAGGAGACGTCTTGAAGAAGAGATTTAGACAGAGATCCGAGTAATTAATACTAAATAGAACAGTTAGGGCAGAGGATTTCAGGTAGATCAGAACCATCACTGAGGAAATACCTCTGCATAATTATCTAAGGACATGTAAGGTATGAAGGTAAGGGTAAAAAAGTCTACTTAGCTGGTTTGTGAATCGAATTGGTATACAGTCTTTCTAGCTGGTAGGGGTATCTGTAATCTCCCAAGACCTAAGGGTATAGATGTTCCTAAGGAAAACATTAGTGCTTTTATAATGATGTTGCTTTTAGAGAGGAAGAGCTGAGGTTGGGGTTGGGGAAATAGATCAGTCTATAAACTTCTTGCCATGAAGACATGAAGACCTGAGTTAAGTCCCCAGTATTCATGTAAAAAAGCTGGATATGGTTGTATGCGTGTAATCTCAGTGCTAGGAGACAGAGACAGATCTTTGGGCTCTCTGACCAGCCTGCCTAGTCTGCTCAGAGAACAACCCTGTCTCAGAAAGGTAGATGGCACTGAGGAATGTCACTGAATTTGTCCTCCAGCTGCCACACTCCCATGAAAACACACTCACATACACACCTATGAACATGTACACATAGCATCATCACATACACAAAAAGACATAAATTAATGAACACTTGGGGCTGTTGGGCTGACATCAGGTGGTACAATTGGTATAGTCACTTCTTCTAAACTTCCAGATAAGTTTGGATGATTTTAACAACCCTCTTTGACCACTTTTGGTTCAAAATTAAATGTATGTATTCTGAATGTTTGACTTAAAGGTTGGTTTTCCTTTCACAAGAAATTAGCTGCCTCTTTGAATGCGAGTTGAATAAAGGTTTAACTATCAATTTGACTCAATAGAGAATGATAGATCAGATGTTAGTTATAAGTTTATCAGTACTTTAATAAAAAGAAAAATAACAACAAAAAGAAAAATAACATTGTTAAAATATGTTAAGCACAATTTATACAATTACATAATGTCCAAAGTGTCATGTCATGAATAAAATGAACAAATCTGATTTAATTTTTTTATTTTAAAAGTAATTTTACATACAATATATTTTGATCATATTCTTTTCATCCCTTAACTCCTCCAGATCCTCTCTACCTCTCTACCAATTTCATGTTTTCTCTCTCAGAAATCAAAACAACCCGAACTCTGACGCTCTAAACAAACAAAAACCAGTAAGACAAAAAATACAAAACAAAAAGCACACAATACCAAATACAGAGTCCATTCTGTCATGGCCAACTATTCTTGGGTATAGGGCCTGCCTTGGAGTATGGTTAAAATATACACAGTGACACACTATTGGAGAAAACTGATTTTGTCCTTTGCCAGTGGGTATCAATTCCAAATAACTTCCTGGTTAGGGGTGGGACTTTTTGTCTACTTCTCCTTTAGTGTTGGCGGCATTTTGTCTTGGTTGAACTTGTGCAGATCTTGTGCATGCTGTCACAGCCTCTGAGTTTATGTGGATCAGTCCTGTTTCTGGAAGATGCTGTTTCTTCAGTGTCACCTCCTCTCTTATATTTTTTCCTGCCTCCTCTTCTGCATAGTTCCCTGAGTCTTGAGGAAAGGGATTTGATAAAGGCATCCCATTGGGAGCTAACTACTCCAGAGTCTCTTACTTTCTATACACTGTCCAATTGTGGGTCTTTGTGTTAATTCCTATCTGCTTCAAGAGTAAGTTTCTCTGATAAGGGTTGACTGATAAACTAGGAGTTATTATTATTTCTTGCTGTTCCTTTAGGAGAATAATAGCATTAGATGTTCCCATAGGCCTATGACCCACACAGTCTCAGTTTTTGGCTACTTTAGCAGTATTACATGTGGGTTGGGTCTTAAATCCAGTCAGAAGTTGGTGGGTTACTTCTCTTATATTTGTGCCCATGTTGCATCAGTCTGTTTTGAAGGCAGGTCAGTGTTGTAGGTCATAGGGTTTGTAACTGGGTAATACTGATGATTAATTACCTTTTTCAGCTGGTGGCTTGCAAGTACCTCCTAGCGCCATGCGTGCTAGTCAGTAGGGACGAAGCTTCTAGTTGGCCACTAGCTCAATTTCCCCGTTCTCTCTGATAGAAGTAACTGGTGTCTTGAGCACGAGGGTCTTACTGTCAGGCTGTAGAGGGTAACCAATAGCCCTGGTAAATAGCCTGTGATATTTGGGTAGTAAATATGGAAACCCACAAACCCAACTTTTATTTGAAGTTTTTATGCTGTTCTTATTATATAAATGGATCAGTGGACGTGGGATTCAGGGTAGTTTCTACCTTCATGTATACTTTTGTTTTCTGAGATAGGGCATTGCCATATGGCCCAGGCTAGACTTGAACTAGTGTCTCTCCTGCCTCAGTGTCAAAAATTCAGGAATTGTAGGTGTGCATACTATGCCTGCTTAGTTTGTCTTTCTAATATATGAAGTCGTAGACAGTTGTCATCAGGGAACTCTTACCTGTTCACTTGCTAGTCTGTGGTCTGGAGAGTTAAATTAGAGAGGGGGGTTCTTCTCTCCCCACTGTGGACTGCGTTAGGTTTTTAAGGGGAATGAAGAGTAGCTGTTTAGTGTTTGGCTTCAAACTGGCCCTTTGCAGTTTGGCATATATTCAGGTGGCAGGAGTGTGTGGCGAAGGCTATCTTAGGATAGTAAATAAAGGACAAGGAGGGCTTGGGGACTAGGTATAACTTTGAAGACACACTCAAAGGTGCCTTTTTCTAGTTAGCTCCACCTCCTAAAGTTTCCAGAATCACTTGGAACAGTACAGCCAGCTGCTGACCAAGTGTTCAACACATGAGCTTGTGGAAACATTTCCTGATCAAAATATAACACATACCTCTCTCTCTAAAAAAAGGGGAAAGTCTTTCAATATAAATGATCGATATTCTCTTTTACTATGGTAAAATATGTATAACAAAATCTACCGTTTTAACTAGTTTTTGGTGTGCAGCAACAATGCTATCAATCATCTTCACGTTGTTGTCAACCAGCACCTCATTTCCAGGGCTTTTCAACTGCCCAAGGGGGAACTCTCTAACCGTGATACAACAGCTTCTCACTCCACTCTCCCCCCAGCTCTCCTCCCACATATTTTTCTTTTTTGGTTTTTCAAGACAGGGTTTCTCTGTGTAGCCCTGGCTGTCCTGGAACTCACTCTGTAGACCAGGCTGGCCTTAAACTCAGAAATCCACCTGCCTTTGCCTCCCAAGTGCTGGGATTAAAGGCGTGTGCCACCACTGCCCGGCCCCCAACACATATTTTTCTGTCCTTCTGAATTTGACTATTCTAGGAGCCTCAGTAAATGGAATCAGACAGTATTTGTATCTGGCTTCTTTCTTGCTTAATTCTCACAGTAACTCATAAAGTAAATACATTTTTTGATTTTAAACTGGGGAAACTGAATCTCAGGGAATGTTTATGTGCTATCCAAGGACACTCAGTGAATTGTGTAGCCTGAATCTAAAGTCTGTTGCTCATTTTAACCGTTTTTACTCTTTGTATTTCTTTTTTTTGACCCCAGAGGAAAAAAATTGTGAGTAGAGTGGGGCTGGAGTAGGAAGTGGGAGAATGCTTTAGCTGTTCTGATGGTAACACATCTACCATGTTTAGTTGGAATGGGACCTAACAGGAGAGGTTAAAGAAAGATTAGAAGCAATTTACACCTGCTAAAAGGGTGGATAGAACTATATGAGCCACAAATAGCTCCATATCCTTCAGCTAGTATCTGAGGCTTAACAGTTTGACTATAAATGCTTATAAAAGAATCACTTGAAATAGCAGCCTAGGCTTCATCCTTTCTGTAAGGAGTAACAAATTAACTGTTACAAGTTACTTTACTTGGTAAACTAAATAGGAAAGTATAAACACTAGAAAAAAACTGTAAGTAGGAGTTTTCTTTATCTCTCACAATGAGCGCATGGCCTATTGATTTTGTATGTTTGTTTTTGAACAAGGGCTTCTGGAAAGTTCCATGTGGTCCAGAAGTACTATAACTATATTGAATCTGTTACCAGTCATTTACTAGAAAAAATAAAAACAATTTGCTTGTTGTTTTTTTCATTATATACTATTTGTTGGTTATGACTAGATTAAAATATGAGATGATTACACTGTATCACAGCATTAAAAATAAGGGCTGTTAATAGAAAGCTATTACAGTGTTTCAATAAGCATTTTAAACCCTGAATTAAACTTAGTGATTGATATTATTATTCATTCATATAAAATTGTCATGGAAAAACTTGTATGAGCTGCCTGCCATAAAATACTCAGCACACATACATATATATACATAATGTACAGTATACATTTCATTTAGGGGCAGCCTTGCTAATTCATTTTGAATTCATTGGGTAAGTTATGTGAGTTGGACTAGAGATACAAGAAGATGAGGATAAAGCAAGTTTTTCCTGAAACCGATTAGAGAGCTGATAACACAGCAAGTGCTGTAACAATGATACCAGGGGACAGGACAGTTGGTTAGAGTTAGGTCCCCTGCAGGATGGAGTCTTCAAAGGGATACTAAAAAGTGTTTAATGAAGAAGACATGTGCAAAATTAAACCCAGAGAGGGGAACACCAAGTGATTAGCAAGGAGAGGTTTAGCACTCCGAGGTCTGGAGGACCATTCAGAATAGTTTCCAGAATCTGGTGAGAGAGCTGCAGCTCCTGAGAAAAGCTGGCCTCCTAAAGCTGTGGTTTGAGGCCGAGCAGTGAGGAGCCACCTTCTGCTGCCGCTGCTCATCTCTGGAGCCAGAGGTCAAGAGCTTTGGTGATATGTAGTCCTGGGGGATAAGCTTCCCAGATCTGTGGGATGATGGGAACTTGAGAGTGATCTGAAGAGATGTGAGAAGCAGCTAGCATAATATTCAGTCTCTATTATGTTTTTAACTTTGGAAAGAAACCTTTCAGTTCTTGAGGAAATAAGAGTCTCAAAAGTCAGTTTTACTAAAAATAGCATTTAAAATTAGCTTTAAAATGTCTGAGTATGTATTTTTATGTGTTTTGTGAGATGGGGATTGTATTAATCTTGCTTTCTACTATCTGTTTATCCATAAAAAATGACAACAGTATAAAATGTGCTCTGATATGTGTCAGCCTCAGTTGAGACTTCTAGGTTAGCTCAGTTAGTTCAGTCATCTCTGCCCAGCAGTGACCTCGTCGTTCCAATTTCTCGCTGTCAGCACTCACCGGCCATCAGCAAGAGCTCTGATGTGTAAGCAGAAGGACCCAGGAGCTTCTGAGGAAACGTACTAATATTCTAGAGGGTAAGGATAGTTAGTTGGGGGATGGTCAGTTAAAGAGCATTCTAGAAGCGTGTACACAAACATGAAGACATTGAGGAGAACTGGTACACAGCCTTAGTTTATGTGTTCCGGGACCCCCCATGGATCCTGTGTGTGGACATTCAAGTCCTTACAAGATAGGGTATACTGCCTGCATGCAGTGTGCCCACAATCCCTCAGGTACTTTCAGTCTTCTTTAGATTATTTATCTTGTGCAATATGAATAAAATGTAGGCAGTTGCTGTATTGTTCCTGGAATAGTGACAAAAGTCCATACAGATGCAGTATTTTCTGAATATTCTCAGTGTGAGGTTGAACTGTTTTGGTAGACTGCTGTAAATTTGGTGTAAAGTTGGTACTATAGATGTGTGTGTGGCAAGTTAAACTATTTTGGTTGTAACCTTGAATGACAGCTTGATCTATGAGATAAGGAATTTTAAGCAGAAAAGTTACATCATGAAATACATTTTGGAATAATAATTTTGTAAGTAATATGGAGAACTGGGTAAGGGGACAGCTGTATTAGGAAACTTGTAATGGAGCTGCTGTGCAATACAGTTTTATGTGGTTATCTTTGCTGTTGTTGGACTAATACAGTAGCGGTTTCAAGGTGTAGAATATAGTGGATTCAGGGGCTTCAGTGTAAAAGAAGTAGGATTTTAAGATGCCTATTGTGTTTCAGTCACAGACACGGAGGAAGTACAGGAAGAAGGGTGGGAAAGTGTAAGAAGGAAGATGCTCAGATTGAAATGCCATTCATATCTAGAGATGGAGCCACTTGGGGGGAATTGGATAAGTAGGACTTTGAGTTCAGAGGGTGAACCTAGGGTGGAGATACTGGAATGGAGAAGGGGTGGGGGCAGAGATGTACTCTTTAGAAGCATACAGTACTTGCATTTCAAGCACTGTTCCAGACCTTCTGACAGTTGCTCTCACGCTGCTGTTGAAGGGAACCAAGGCTTAGTAAGCTTAGTAGTCTTATAAAGCACGCTTTCAGAGCCGCAATCCATGCCCAGGTTTATCTTATTCACTTAATACTGTCATGGAGGTGTGAGATTCAAACAGGAATGTGCATTTGCCTTTAGTGCATAGCTTGATGAACTTTTACCAAGTGAATATAAAAGTGTGACTCAGCACCCACATGAAGAAAAAGACCCAGAAGCATCCTATATGTTCCTACTTTACCTGACTTTACCAACATAGATTAGTTGTGAGCCCTTTTCTAGAGCCCAGACTTTCTTCTCTTATGTATCATTTGAAGATGTGAGGTGGGAAGGAAATGCGTTCTTGGGCATGCTGGGGAGAAAGTGAGGGAACTGAAGGAAGATAAGCCTTGGAGGACATGTAAAAGGCAGGTGGAGTGAGTGATTGAGATTTACAATGAAAAAGATCAGCAAGCAGAAATGAGGGGCATCGTGTCAAGAAGGGGAGTTTCCAGAGGGGAGGTTAACCTTGACAGACCTAGAGAGACTAAGATGTTAACTAGGGCTGGATTTTAAAATTCCGATTCTCCTGTGACCTGAGGGAAAAGCTGCAGTGGAGTAAGTGCAAGTGTGCCTTGGTGGTGGTTGCTTTGTTTGTTGGTTGGTTCTCACAGAATCTCATTAGGTAAGTGTAGCCCTGACTGGCCAGAGATCTACCTGCCTTTGTCTCTGCCTCTGTCTCCTGAGTGCTGAGATTAAAATAGGCATGTGTAACCATGCCTGAGCAGTGTTAGTATTTTGGGGATAAGGCAAAGAGGTGGAGGTGGTAAGTGTGGAAAGCCTTTCCTTGAGAAAGAACAAGCAGAAGGAAACTGCAAGGAGACAGAGGGTGGTTTCATTTGACACATCTAAGTGGGAAGGGTTTGCTGGTTCTGTCACATTGTGAAAAGGTTTTGTTAATTACAGTGGTCTACTTTCTTGTACTTTAAGTTTTTTTGGTGTTTTCGAGACAGGGTTTCTCTGTATAGCTCTGGCTATCCTGGAACTCACTCTGTAGACCAGGCTGGCCTCGAACTCAGAAATCTGCCTGCCTCTGCCTCCCAAGTGCTGGGACTAAAGTCGTGTGCCACCACCGCCCGGCTGTACTTTAAGTTTTATTAAATTATGAAATAATTGGTACTATAGGGTATGGGAAAGAAGCCAGTAAGTGGATTTGTTCTTTAGTAGATAGTCATTCAAGGTGACTTTGCATAACTTTTAAAAATGAGTTTTAGGATAGGTTACAGTGTTAGCTTTTTTGTCAATTGATTTTTAGAAGCTTTCTGAATCTTAGAGTAAAATAAAGGGGTCATTTCTAAGAGGTAATTGGGAAATGATTGTGGTATAGTTAATAAAACTGCTTGCTGGGCCTACCAGTCAGTAGGCCATCAGAGTTTAAACCAAATGCATTATGGGAAAAATAACTTAAAAATATACAGGTAAAGAAAATTATTGACTAACAATTTCCCCCAAGATTAAAACATTCTATCCTGCAGGAAGCTCCCTGGGCAGGAAGGTAAATAGCTCAAAATAGCTTCAGGAAGTCCCTGAAACAGACTAGAGTCACTAGGCTCCTCCGTGCCAGAGTAAGCAGAAATTGAACTGCCAAGAAGTCTGAGACCAGAGCAGCTGCCTGGAAGAGGCTAGGTCAGAGTCACTTGGGAAGGTCACTCTCCAACCTGTTGAACTCTTGCAGACTGTGTGGTATTCTCCAGGTTCCCAGCTTTGTGAACTGTCGTCCATGCTGGGGTGGGCCGTGGTGATACAGCTGTCTTTGAGTCATTTCTGTTCCTGCAAGTAACTCCAGGAAAACTCATTGGTTCAGCAAGTTGGACTTTGGTATTATCTGTACTTTGGTCTGTTGTGTAGGCTTCCTATCTGAGGTGAGTAGATATGTGTATTGCATCTTCCCATCATCCAACAAAAAAGAAAGTAAAAATAACTATATGACTTTTTAGATTTTTTTCTATATCCACACATGCCTAGGAATTTTGAAGAATTGTTTAATGAAGACAAAGCAAAACAACCCAAAGATACCCTTTATTTTATTATTTACTTATTTTACTATTAGGAACACAACTTAATTGATACAAACAATTTTGTACATGTAGCAAGGCTTTGGGAGGAAGTGAGCAACACAGCATATGTGCTTGTGTTCTGGGACATGATCAGGTGACAAGAGTAGACTGTGACAAAGTAGTGACCTCAGAAGCACGAGCCCATTTTTACTTCATAACTGTATGTAGTACTAGGAGGGAACCTAGGGCCTTATACATGTTAGGCAAGTGCTCTACCACTAAGCTCCTAGCTCAAGAGACAGTTTTCCTGGATCTCATGCCACCTTTTCTTAAACACGTCTTTTAACCAGAGTGTATTTTAAGACTGGTTTCATGGTGTACATGTATCTTACAGCATGCAGGAGGAGGATCAGGATTTCAAGAACGGCCTTGACTGTATGGTTCCAGGTCAGCCTGTACTACAGGAGGCCTTGTCTCAGTCTCTCCCAAACCCCCACCCCTCCCAAAAGAGAAAGGGGTGGGGGGAGAAAGTCAAGTAAAATAAAAGTAAGTTTGAATGAGGGGAAGAAGGTAAGAAAAGTTAATACACAAGATTTTCACAGGCCAGGAACAGAATGGAAAGAGTACGAGGGACAAAAAAGACAGACGATAACATTTGTGTACATTGGTCATTTTCCAGGTTCCCAATAAATACCTCCCTCAAAAGCAAAAGTTAAAACAAGTTTAAATTCTGTCATCCATTCACTCATTAAATACTTATTCGGGGTCTTGCTGTTTGCCAGGTACTATACAAGGCAGCAGATCCAGCAGTGAGAAGACAAACTTTGCCAGAGAAGTGAAGAGAGCGCTTGGCATAGGGAACAGTCTGTGCTTGGGAGACAGCCAGGAGACTGAGCCTGTCAAGAAACAACAGAGTCCAGCAGTGCTGAGGCGCGAGTGGGAAGGGGCGGGGCTTGGGCAAGGGTCCGTGAGGTTTCAGAGAGAAGCCACAGCTCCTCTGGAAGGCCAGGGATTAATTTAAAATTCCTCCCGAGGTTGTTGGGGCCCCCTCTGAAGCTCTTAGGTAGGCAGGGACCCAGAGTTTACTTTTTACCATACTGAGAGCAGAAAACATGTAACGTGAGGTGTTAAATAGAAGCAACCTTATTTCATCTTGTGGTAGTATATCAGATTGGTAAATGCACTTGTCATTTGCAACAGTGTACATTTATACAAGTGCAAGTGTGGCACTGATAGGGAGTTTGGCTAATTTATCATGTGTCTTCTGATATGATAAAGCTTCAATTTTGTCAGTAGTGATATTTATAAAGTATGTTGTGAGTAACTGGTAAATGTCAATTTCTTACTAAGAATTTTATCATTTAAAAGTATATTTGGATTAAAAAGTGTAAGATATAAATTAGAAACAGTTTGTATCATTAAAGTACAGAGTACACAATTCATCTCATGACTGATTAGAGGTTTGAAAGGCAGCTGTGAATATCTGGGCTATCTTTTTATATTATAAAAATACAATAAATTTAGTTGTATCAGTATAGTTAATATAATGTGTACTGTTTAGCAGGAGACAAAGCCTCCTTATTCTCAGCTGCTGTTCTAAGCAAAGCACATGTTTAGTTTTCTTTAGTAACTTAGTGAATTATTTACTTAAATGAATTCAAAGTGAATGCTTATATTCACTTAAAATCAACTATAAAAACGTACAGATCAATTCAAATTTTTTCTTGAGTAAGATAGTATGTATATTGTAAAACATAACTCAGAGGCAGTGGTCTTGATCTCTTTGTTGTTAAATCAGTCCCCGACAGGAGAGGCAGCCGTGCCGTATTCACGTAACTTCTCGTGTGTCACTGTTCAAGTAAAAGAAATATTTCTGCTCAATCTCATGAGGCTTTCTAAGTCATTTCCTAGGTTTTCCTGTGTTGTGCGTGTTCTCAGTATTCTGATTGTCCTTTTGATAATGCCACAAGCTTTGAAGTGTATGAGTTGTTTCTGTATTACAGTGGCCCGTTGTCATTTGGAATAGGCCTGAGAGAGGGAGCTACTTATGTCAAACTGCAGACTAAAACCAAGATGAAGAATATCATAGTCTAGCTCTTCCAGCCCTTTAAGACAGTAAATATTTGACCAAGAAGGAAGATAACATTTAAAAGTAAACAAATACAATGATTAATAAAAAAGAACAATGTAGAATATAAACAGTTCAGAATCATAAAAAATACATTAAATATTTAAGGTTATTGTTATATTGTCTATTCTAAATTTTTCGTGGCTATTGTGAGTATGGAGGCAATGAACATATTAAACATTGGGCCGTTTTAAATCCCTGTAAAAGGCAAAGAGACAGGTATAGCTTGCTTCTATATCATCTACGACTCCCCCTCTGTATCCCTAATTTAACAAAACAACAGGTACGAAGTCTAGTCAGAAAATGCCATCCTTCTGCCTGTTTATTAGTACAATTTGCCATTTTGGGGATTTTTTTCCCACAGGTAACTAGGACGTTGATAATGCTTTAATAAATTTTGAATTCTCTTTTCTTTGACAGAGTAGAGAATAGTTTCATATCCTTCTAAAAATGCTCTAGGTTTTAATAAGTACTATTTAGTGTTTTTGGGCCTTCATTCAGACAGAAGTTGCTACTCTCACTGGGTCTATGGGAGAGCTTCCAGCTAATTGTATTGCTACAAGTATTTTATTTCCAGCTGTTTATGTCTTGGGGAGGCTTCTCCCAGCTGCCATTCACCATAACTGAGAGGAAGCAGTTCTTAGCTATTTGAATGTTGCGGGAGCTCTGTCTTTTCCTTATGCTTCTTTTACCACTGTGAGCACTACATTATTTCTTCCATTCAGTAGACTCTTGAGTTTGCTGGAGTCTTTATTTTTTCCTGCTTATGACTGATAGTTTATGTTCTTGAGAGACAGGATAAAGTATCTTCTCTCTTGGATATCTGTCCCATAGATTTATTGAAACTTAGGAATCAGAGAATATTATGTCATTAGACTCTGTTTGGATAATTGACCTATTTTTATGGTTCTTACTACAAAATGGTCACTGGAATGCTTGAAGTAGACAAGCCATTTTAACCCACAACTTAGTAACTAGCCAGGAAATATCCTCTTACTTGCATAAAGATAATTTCCCATGGGACATTGCCAGAGATTTCATTTGGCTTAGTACCTTTGTAGACTTTGAAAGTACTGATAGACATGATTACTTTTTTGAGGGCAATACTTCCATCCCAAGGAAATATTAGTAACTTTTCTTTAAATCTCTGGTCATCTAAAAACAATAAAAGGCAAAAAAACATGATATTTTTAGTAAACTGTGAAGGTATTTGAGTTAACAGTTAAAAAAACCCACAATGTTAGCTGATAACTCCATCATTTTGATGTTAATTTTATGGCCATTGATTAATATTTATTGGATGAGTCCATTTTGAGTAATAAGGGAATTATTAGGAAATTCTCAATTTGTATTCAGTCTTGAAAAAGGTGTGAAAGTATATAATTAGTATTTCCATAAAATTTATATTTTAGTGCATAATAATAGGGGGAGCAGTTTCAACTGTGATTTAAAGGGTGCTTGCTAGATACTTTATAAGTGATTTCAGTAAGCCAGCAACTTTGTGAAGTGACATTTGTTGAAACTTAGCTCACAGGAACCGACTTGGTTTGGACTGGGATCTGTCTGTAACTATGGAGGGAACTGTTTTCACGTCCCTTTTTTTTGCCTCCTAAATAAATGCTTATGTTGTCTGGAAAATTCAGTTCTGATGAACGCTTTGCTTTCCCAATGATGCTGGTTAAACGAGGTGTTAGTATAATAAGGTGCTAATTGAATGGTGCACAGAGTAAGTGAAAAAGAAATTAAAGAAGGGAAAGTCAGTGTGCTGAAGTCAACAGGGAAACTGTTTGGCATTGCTGTGGAACTTGAGCTCATTCTTTAGTGCTATGGAAGCTTCTGAACACTGGGCCTGGTAGGAAGTGTAGGGTGCAAAGAAAAAGAGAGAAAGCCAGGCAGAGGGTAGTTTTTTTGGAGAAACTAATTATTAAGCGTTTAAAAATATTGTGTTCATCTGAAAGAAGCAAGGAAGCCTAGTGTGAGCAGAAGAGAGCTTCTATATTGAAGAACAGTCGGGTATTCTCTAGAAAAAGCTCATGAAGGTGATGGGCAGTATTTAAACCATGTAGCAGTTAACTGCTTCTGTGGTTGCTGAGAGCAGTGGCACTGGGGAACTAAATACTATTTTAGGAAGCTTGAATTCCAGCAGGAGTGTTGAGCTTTAAATTACAACAGTGGAATATTGGTACCATCAGAGGGGTAGGTCTGGCCCTAGGCTTGATTTCCATTTCTTCCATGTGTGGATTGATAGTCCACATGCTGGGTTGGTAGTCCACGTGCTGGGTTGGTAGTCCACGTGCTGGGTTGGTAGTCCACGTGCTGGGTTGGTAGTCCACGTGCTGGGTTGGTAGTCCACGTGCTGGGTTGGTAGTCCACGTGCTGGGTTGGTAGGTCATGTGCTGGATTGAGTATCTGTGAGCTTGGACTATCATTCTACTCTCTGCAGTTTGACTTTTGGAGTGCTTTTAGGCCAGCCTAGGTGTTGTAATTTAGTGGGTGAAAGGTGTGGGGTGGGACACGCCCTTCTCCCAAGTAAGATTTAGTTGTGACCATGAGCATTTGTTCAGGGTTTTCATTGAGCTCCAAGAATTCATTAACTTAAACAACAGCATGATGTTAGCTTTAGTAGTATAAAGTCTTGCCTTTTTAATTTGTTTAAAATGTTCTCACCTTGTTTCCATTCTCATTTGCTGCCTCTATTGACATTCATAGAGGTGTTCAAGAGATGCCTGTGTATTTAAAAAATGTAGTATGGCACACATGTGCCTTTAGGCCTAGCTTTTGGGAGGCAGAGGCAGGGATGGGGTGGCGTGTCTCTGTTAAGCTCTGTATTGAAAGTTCCAGGACAGCCAGGGCTACATATTGAGACCTTATCTCAAAAACAAATAAAATGAAACAAAAACAAAGCAAGAAATAAAAAAGTTACGGTGGTGTACATGTTTATATAAATGGTGTCATGCTAAAGATCTTGTGTTTTTTTTTTTTTCCTTCACAACACCTTAAAATAGCTGGTATAGGAAACTTAAAGCATTTACACACGTAGAGAGAATACTCTAAAGGATTTTCATGATCAGTTCTTCAGTTCTTTAAGCTCTGTACTTACAACTCAGCCAGTTTTCTTCTGTAACTGTTATTAACTGCTCCTGTCTTTGACATTCTCTCCTTCACAGTCCTACGTCTACAAACTGGAGTTTTTTGAAGTAGGTCTGAGAATTTTTAATGTCCAATATGTATATATTTCAGAACTTGTACCTGTTGATTTCTCATCTGGTTCTCTGGGGTGGCCACCTGAGTTGCCTGGAACTTCTATCGATGTGTACATTTGAGATAACTTGGGGATGAGACTCATAAGCATGAAGTTTAATTATTTTTCATATTAAACATATAACCTAAAAGGTGATTTAAGCAATAGTTTTAGTGTAGCAGCATTTTGACATTAAGTCATCATATGAAATACATGTGGCATTTTCTGTTAATGGAAATATGTTGGTATATCTCACAGTTTGGGGCACTTCAAGATTAATTGTTTTTCTCATTTTATTTTATTTTATGATGGGTGTTTTGTCTGTATATGGGTCTGTATACCACATGTGTGTAGTATCAGAGGAGGCCAGAAGAGGGTGTTGGATCAGCTGGGACTGGAGTTATAGACAGGTGGTTGTTGGCCATATGGTTGCTAGAAATCACACCTTTACCTGTGGAGCCATCTCTTGCCTGCACATTTCATTCTTGGGCTAAAAATACTCAACCTGTATTATTTTGTTATCTTACAGGCAGCATCTCTGTACTCCTTTTCATTGACCCTTGGTATTTAAGAAAACATTTTCATTACATTTATTGATTGATTGATTGATTTTTTTTGCACACGTACATATGTGTGTGTGTTTTCACATGTCACAACATGTGTGAAGGTTAGAGGTCAGC
The DNA here is from genome assembly GCF_008632895.1 of Mastomys coucha. Classification (NCBI taxonomy): domain Eukaryota; kingdom Metazoa; phylum Chordata; class Mammalia; order Rodentia; family Muridae; genus Mastomys; species Mastomys coucha. Next base: position 51,928,369 of record NW_022196914.1, read on the forward strand.
TCAAGGGAGGCAGCTCTCTTCCTTCACTGTGTGGGTCCAAGGACTTGGTCTCCTCTTTGTCAGGCTTGGGGTCAAGTGCTCATAATGGTTGTGTGGGCTTGCCTTCTTTCAGTCTGGTATTTGCAAGTTGTCTGTTGTTACTTCAGTTCTCATCTCTGATAGTCAGTAAACTTGGGTCTCTTCACATCCTCGACGTATCTGCTATTGTTTCACTTGCTGGGTTCCTGTCTAGAAAACTCTGTATTCAAGCAGTTTACCATGCTCAGACTTCTGCTTCCTAGCCAAGGAAGAACTGAGCATCCCTCTGAAGTGTGCTCCAGCTCTTTCTGTGTCCATGTTATCATTCACAGCATTTAATACAGTGATGTAGTAATTAGTATTTATTTGTTGACTTCATTTGCTCAAGTTCTTGAAAACAGGACTCTTATCTCTTGCTTGTTTTGTTCCAGTTGTATCCCTCGCACAGAAAACAGTAGCTGTTTCAGTAAATGTTTACAGATTGCTTTTGTTTCCTTGGTTGTCATCTGCTGTTTCTCCTCCTCAGAAGGATATCCATAAATATTAGAAACAACTGTCCTTATTGATATTGAATGTTGTGATATAATGTGTTAGTTTCATCTCTGGTATCCTCTTTTGGTAAGATAATTTTCATCTGGTTAAGTCACCACATTGCAACCTATAAATCAGCACTTCATGGTTTGTTTTTATGGTCTGTAGAAAACTTTGTAATCTGATATCACAAATCCCCTGCATTTTGATTTATTTGCTTTAAAGTTTCATTTTTTATATGTAGGTCTATAATCCCATGAGAATTTGCCTTTGTATGGGATGTCAGTTTCTCCTGGAACATGCTGCAGTTTGTGCTGCTGCTGACTTAGAGCAGCCCTTACATGGATTCTCTCAACTTACTGAGCAACCCTGCATAATCAGGAGGACGTGTAAAAATTTATTTTTATTTATGTATATGTATGTGTGTGTATGTATGTATGCATCAGATTCTCCAGAGTGATAGTTATAGGCAGTTGTGAATGTGGGTGCTAAAAACTAAACATGGGCCTTAAGAAAGAGCAGTAAATGCTGTTAACCACTGAGTCATCATCCTGCTAGCCTCGGGAAGACTTTGTACTCTCTCTGAGAGTGTATTGAAAGTGGCAGGAAATAGGGATTGGAGGGTTAAATGAAATTGTCAAAGGTATATCTGAACTTTGGTGATACTTCTCTATTAGAAAAAAGGAACACAACTCATCCCTTCACTTTCAGAGTCAAACTTCTCCTTACATCTTTTACAAATATATATTCTATTTGTTTGTGTGTATATGTTTGTTAGTGTGCACATATGTGTGCAGGTGTCCTGGGAAGCCAGAGGAGTGTTGTATACCCTGGAGCTGAGCTACAGAAGGCTGTGAGTTGCATGATGTGGGTGCTGGGAACAGAACTCAGACCTGTTGAATGAACAGCAGGTGTTCTTCATTGCTGAGCCCTCCCTCTGGCCCTCTATTTATGGCTTATGTACATATGCAGCATGCATACTCACACACTCAGAAAGCATACAAATACTCTGTATTCTTCTTGGGACTACAGGCAGAAGCAAAATGGAGTAGGGGGAATTAACTTCATATTCTTGCTTCTAACAGTAATAGATATTTGAGCTGGGAATGGACTTCTGAAGGTAAATAAGATGGGTGGGAATAGTTTAGATTCTTGATCAAATATGGTCTAGAAAGATTAAATTGATGATTGATTATTAAGCATAGGAATTGGAATATCATGTTCAGAGGCTCTGACCAACCATCATCAAGTAGTAGACTTAACTTTGTTATGAGATCTTTTCAGACTTCATTAGGAATGATGCATATTAGGTGTCCTCCTTTTGTTTTGCAATAATTGTGTTTTTCCAAAATCAGGTGTAAGATGGATAGTTGGTAAATATACTGACCTTGTTTGAATAGCTGGTATTTCTATTTAGTTTGTTTTAAACTACTGTCCTAATATTTTGCTTCATAATGATTATATTAGCAGCAAGCAGGCATGTGATTATGAAAAGAATATAGTAAAATGAAAATCTTTTACTGTTGATGAACTATATTTGTATATTTACTTTAACCTGATCTGATTTTATTTTTTACATGGAATACACAACTAAATGAATGTTACCATTAAAAAAATTAATATAAGTTTTAGGACTTTCCTCTGCCTAAATTGCTATTGTATTGAAGAAAGCCAGATCATGAATTCTAAAAGTGCGTAACTGATGGCATATTAAAGAAGAACAAAACTTTGATTTTAGTAGTTTAGAGGGTGAGGAGAAAGAGGAGACAGGGCCTGCCTAGTCAGCTTCTGTTGGATGAAGGACACCAGTGGTGCCTTGGAAAGCTGGAGGCATTTTAAAAAATGTTTCTCTTGTATTTTTAATGCAGATATCCAAACAATAGCTACTGGTGTCACTTTCAAAGCTTAGAACATGTAACCTTCTTGAACCTTAAAGTTTTTATATTTAAATGATAATGATCCAGTAGTATGATATCTTTAGTTGTAGCAAATAGTTACTGTTTTGATGAACTGTGATTTCAAGTTAGGGTGTAAATGATAGAATCAAGGGAATTGGATTTATAATGGCTACTCTGATGGGTTTTCCATCAGTGCATGGCAGTCGTGGCTCAGGGGGAACCATGATTACTCTCAGGGCAGAAAGCAACTGTTCTTTAATTGGTGGCTGTTGTTCGAGCTCCTGTGTAGTAAAGGTGTTGAGCTCTGGCCACAGAGGTGTAATCTGGGTGTGTAATTATATTTTTATTTTCTGTAATTTATAAAGGTATGACATTTTGGAATCTTACTGGCCTGGGACATACTGCTCCTTCGGGCTAGCTAATTTCTAGTGGTAGCAAATGGTTCCCTGTGGCACCTTTCAGATGTAAGCCTGCCCATCTTGTCTTGAGCTCTCATAGACCGAACTGCTATCTCCTTGCCCTAGTAACACTCTAGGGCCTGGTTCCAGGTAACAGCAGCCAGGACTTACATCCTGAGCCGGTGGAAATTGTTTGAGCTAGCTAACTCTAACCTACTTACCTAGCCCTGCTTTGCTGATTCTGCATAGTCATCATAAAGGCCTGTGCCACACCTTCCTTCTGTTCTACCTCCCGAATGACCTGGTATTTTCTAAGCAGCCTTGGATAGAGTGGCATGCCCTTTTCTCTTAGATGTAATAGGCAGGCTAACCCCTCCCCCATTCTTCTTCCTTCCACTCTCTTCTTATTTTATTTTCATGTATAGTATATAGTTGTATAGAACCGCTTGGCCTGGAACCTTCTTTCTAGCCAAGGTTGGCCTTGAACTCTTAGTCCTTCTACCTCAGCCTTCCAAGTGTAGGGGTATGTATCTCCACACTCAGCTAAACCCTTCTTTTTAAGGCAGTTAGTTGTCTGTGTCTTGCCTTTTTATTGTGCTCAGTGAAAGTAAATTTCTGTATTTCAAAACACAATATTAGTCATTCCCTAAAGTCTTGCTACTCAAGCACAAAATTAAAATAGGAATACCCTGGGCACTTCTAGCATCCAGTGTCACTGAGACTTTGCACTCTACACTGGCTTGTGGACAATATAAGCGCACGCAGGACTGTCTTGGGAAGTGATACATTTGGCTGGGTTAAGATAGTACCTGCCCTCTCCTTTTTGTTTGGCTTAATTCTTGAAGAAAGTGGGGTCTGTAGTAGAGATGGGGAAGAACAATGGGGACTAATTCCTGGAGAAGGTGCTCACCAGAACAAAGCTCACCAGCAACCTCGCTGCAGAAGGCCTGGAGCCAGGTCACTCATGCTGCTGCTTATGACCTGGAGACGATCCCTGAGTTTCTGCTGTGAGAGTTGATTATTATACTTTGTTTTGAAAGCTCTGGGACCTTATCTGTTCTACTGTATAAGCTAGAGTGCTTCAGGAACAACACTGGAAAAATAAACATAATAAATGTTTGCTGGAGAAAGAGGTATGTCTTTCTGCCGAGAATATATATTTTAATAAAAATGTAAATAAAGGAAAAATTGGACAAAACCTATATATTTTATGTTCTTAAATATCAATTACATTAAAAAAATCTAGGCATTTATTGCAGGAGGTTTTTTAGCAACATCTAGAATAGAAATGGCTTTAGAAGTTTACATTAGGATCTCTGTTGTCTAAACTGCTTTTCTTAGTATAGGAAGCACAGATTGATTTACTGTAGATTATTTGTAGCTAAATAGTAGGGTGACCTTGACCAGTGCCTTTCTTTCTTTGATCCCTCGAGGAATGTAATCCCATTGAATATTGACAACTTGACATCTTGGTGAATATCTGAAGTAAGAAACTTACATTCTTACATAGTTGTGTTAAAAGTAAATAAGAGAGAACAATTTCAGTTCAGAGCTGAGCCTTCACTGTTTGCTAATTCGTTTGCTAATATCTTGATCCACTTGCCTTTGACTCTGATTCTCTCCCCCTCTCTTCCTCCTACCCTCCTTTTCTGGAGAGGGGTCATTGCTGGATGTCTGCATGAGCTAGCCTGCGTTGCTCACCTGCAGAGCTAGTGCATCTTTCTCTTTTCTTTCTTTGTCATCACTTTGGATCGGCTGATTTCATTTAGTTCTCAGAATTCTGTGTCCAAGGTATATGATGTGCCCTGGTGAGTGTAGCCATGGTATATGATGTGCAGTATATATAGCCCTGGTATATGATGTGCAGTGTATATAGCCCTGGTGAACATGATATATGATTTACTGTATAGCCCAAGTAAAAAACAGACAGGTTTTTTCCAACCCTTCTCCTTGTGTTAGTTCCTAAAACACACTTTCCTGCTAAAAATGTGTTGCTGTGAGCTTCTCGTGTGCTTTTCTTGCCCTTTAAAGGAGTCATTTCTTAGTTACTTAGTAATTTCTGGAGAGAATGAAGGCCGTTTATCACAGACAGGACCTTGTAAGTAGTGATGGCCAGGTGAAGATGCTGTAGAGTGCAGCTCAGGGTTAGCAGATGACTGGGCCAGGTCAAGTGGCTAGCAGGCTTCAGCTCTGGACTCAGTTTTTCCTCTTGGAGAGGCCACAACTACATAGGCTTCCTTGATTGGTTTTGGAACCTTCTATGAAGACTGCAAATAGTTGAAGTGAATGTTTGATATTTTATGGTTGGTGAGATAACATATGGGAAAATCTTAGAGGCTATGGAGAATAAAAGCAAAAACATGAAAAGATAAATAAAATCATGAAGCTTGTTTTACTTGGGACAAAAGGATGAAAATAGTATAAGAAGGTTAAAGTCAACAGAGACATTTAAAATACAGAGTACATTTTATAGCAAGCTTCATAGTTGCAGTGTACTAACTGTACACCATTGTTACAGTTGCTCTTGGTTGCTGTCTTTAAAATCTTTTTAATTGAAATAGAATTACATTACTCCCCCTCTCTTTCCTCCCTCCAGTCTCTCTCAGTACTCTCTGTCCAATGTCCACACCCCACTCTCCAGCTGATAACCTCTTTTTCTTATATTGTTAATGTTACATACACAATACTTGCACATATATATCACTACAACCTGCTGATTCCATTTGTTGTTTGTGTATATATGTTTGAGGGATGAGTACTCTGCACTGATAGTCATAAGGGGCTTTTCTCTGGGAGAGGCTAACTTACCTCTCAGGAGTTGTTTGTGGCCTAGCTATGAGACTGGATATTTCCCTCTCATGATGCTGTCATTGTTCTGGCCCTTTTATGTGGTCATTTCTAGGGGAGATTGTTTCCCAGCAGACTTCTTTAGTTTGACTCCTACAATCTCTCTGCCCCCTCTTCTGCAGTGCTCCTGAACGTAGATACAGGAGCTGTGATGTAGCCATCTCCATTGGGACTGGGCTCCCCACAATCCATTTACTTCTGTATTGTGTCTAGTTGTGGTTTCCTGTAAAGAGATGCTTCTTTGATATTGGGGGCTGGAGGGTGATGAAGCTTCTTATCTGCGAATATGAGGATAAGATTTAGAATGTAGTAAGGAATTAATACTGATCTAGCAAAGTGGTGTTAGTGGATTATTTTGTAATGTCCATGACCCCATTTGCCCTGGGAAGCTGTCCAGTACCCAGGCATAATTTCATCTCACCCCAGTCAGAATAGCTAAGATCAATGAAATAACTGGCCATGAGTGCTTGTGAGGTTGAGGAGAAAGAATAACCCTCATTTACCATTGGCAGGAATGCAAATTGGTGCAGCAGGTCTGGAAATCAGTATAGAGAATCCTTAAAAACTTATACCAATAAATCTACCATATGACCCAGTTATACCACACTGTGTCCTGTGCCCAAAGGACCAGACAGTCATTGCTGCTCTATTTGCAATTGCCAGGGAACAGGAACAACCTAGATGGCCTTTAGCAGCAGAGTGACAGTGCTTAACATTGGTGCACAGACACAGCAGAGTGCTATTAGCTGCAAAGCAAAGCCTGAAAGTTGTAGGTGAATGATGGAGTTAGGGAGGCAATCCAGACCCAGAAAGACAAATGGTACATTTTATCTGTTGCTTATGCTTTCTAGCTCAGAATCCTCAGGTGTGAGGAATACACAGGGTGCAGCAACCACAGGAAACAGGGAAATAGTAAGGGAACAACATATGTATGTATGTATGTATGTATGTATGTATGTATGTATGTATGTCTGTGTCTGTGTGTATGTATGTGTCTGTATATGTATGTATGTATGTCTGTGTCTGTGTGTATGTATGTGTCTGTCTGTATGTATGTAAGTGTATGTTGGTGGGCATGCAAGGGAAATAGCAGCATGCAAGTGATATGAATGGGGAAATAAAAAAAGCAGAAGGGTTCCAATGGAATGAAGGAAGAAGGGATAAGAAACAAATAACACCAAAGTTGTTTGTTAAAGCCTCAAGGAATCATGTTATGTAATACTTACTAAAACTATGTACAGTGTGTATACATCTGTCTGCCTGCCTGCCTGCCAGTTTCTATCTATTCTACCTACCTATCTATCTATCTATTCTACCTATCTATCTATCTATCTATCTATCTATCTATCTATCTATCTATCTATCTATCTATCTATCTATCTGTCTGTCTATCTGGGAGGAAGTTAAGCCACTTTGGCTGAGAGTGCTCCCTGTAAGATTCATAGACTAACAAAAATCCTAGTAGCAAGCATGAGAAACCTTTCTTTTGAATGGTTGGGCAGGGCAGTGTAAGTGACTCCACAAACAACATAGAGTATCAGTGTAGCCCTTGGTTGCCTCATGGGGTTGGAGTTCCTATTACTGAAGGTGGTATACACTTGGGATACAGGACTCATGATTGGAACTGGATCTGATTCAAAAGCCTCCTTCCTGCTGTCTAGGTTCTATGGTTCCAGAAAATATTGTGCAAGCTGCCAAGGGAGGGAAGCAATTGGACTGTGCTACCTAGTGGTACCATTAAGAAACCACAGCAGTGACCAGCCCAAGAAGATACTTGTAGAGATGCAGTAAATAGCAGTCAGTTAGTGGTAGCCAGTATTTGCCTTACTGGTTTCTGTTAACAGAGGATTAAAACACACTTGCTACTGACTTCTGTGCACTGAGGAGCAAGTGGAGAGACAAATAGGTAAATTGTGATATAGCACATTAGCATTGCAGCAGCGACATTTCATTGTGGGGAAACATTACTGAAAGAAAGGGCTGATTGGAAATGTCAGGACCATATTGGTTTTAGTTAGAAATCACCTTAGTAGCACTGAGGTTTGAAGACAGGTCAGGTTAATGCTAGAGAAAAAGACAGCTGGTTGTGGTGTGGTAGTTGCTATAGGACTGACTAGAGATGGAAACCATTTAGTCAGGAGGCCCAGAACTGACAAGGTGCTACTAGAAAACAGAGTGGGGGAAATCTTCCATTGGAAATAATGTCTAACAGGTATAGTCCTGCATATATTTAGTTTTCTGTATTTACAGGACATCTAGGCAGAGATGGCACCTGATTTCAGGTTTGAAAAATTATTTTGGTATATGTTTATTTACATGTGTGTGTATGGCACATGCCTAATGTCCGTGGAGGTCAGATGAGGATGTTGGATTCCCTGCAGGATGGTTGTGGGTTCAGGAATCAAACCTGGGTTCTGTGGAAGAGCAGCTAGTACTTTGTCTTCTGACCAGATAGTTGATTTTACATGTATACACACATGAGTACACAACCCCCCTCATGCATGTAGGCACACATACACTCATGAAGTTAGAGTTTAGAATTCTGAATGCTAATATACAGATATGGATGTTTATTTTCTCAGTACAAGGTATTGTGCTAGTACCAAGGGCCAAATATCAGAGCAAAATAGGCATTTATGTACTTTTCATTCTCCTAGGTCACAGACACAAAATATTGCAAAGTATTTTATTAAAGTGATGTCTGACTTAGATGCAGAACTCTCATTTCCTCTAGAGACCACAGGAGCTAGCCAAGTAGTCAGAAGAGGGAAGGAGGAATTCTCCCAGTCAGAGGAAGGAGTATGTGCCATGGCTTTGAGGCAAGGAAAAGCCAGCGTGCAAGTGCTTGAAATGATTGGATTAAGTAGGGCCTCACTAAGGAGGAAACACTTTAAAATTTATTTTGGAAACATCAGAAGCCACTAAAGGGTTTGGATTTTTAAGCAAAGTATCATGACATTAGTTTGTGCTTCTCAACAGTCATTGGGACTCTATGGTAGGGAATGCTTCCAAGTGGTACAGATGTGGACTTGGAGGAGCAAATCAAGACTCTAGCCTGGTGATAGGGGTGATGCGGACAGTTGGAAGACCAAAGTGTAAAACAAATAGACCTTGATGTCTGACTATTGTCTATCAGGGCACCACATTGTTACTGGAGACTTTAAGGGGGTTGGAGAGGGAAAAGAGAGAGGAACAGGGACACGGGAGAGGAGAAGGAGGGTAAGGTAAGCTAAAACCTTGTAGTTTCCCAATACATAAGGCCTGGGCTGAAGGGAAGCATTCCCAAAGGACAATCAAAAGCACTTGGCAGAAGGGAGTCAGGAAGAGATGCAAGTCAAGAAATTGGAGTTTGAGAAAGAAAAAAATATTTTAATTACTCCCATTAAAATTATCCCCAAGAATAAGTAGAAAAATGACTAAATGATGGTGGGGGAATACTACAGTTCAGAATGTGTTCTCTCTTTTCTCTCTCTCTTTTCTCCCTCCCCACCTCTCTCTCCAGGGTTTCTCTGTAACCATGACTGTCCTGGCAGAATGTTATCTTTGTTATTGATACAATACTAATTTTTAAAGAAAGTGCTATAGGAATTTGCATGTTCAGTGTAAATGCTGAAGTTTCACTTAAGAGAAAAGTATATGTACATATGCAGCAGAAATATTAGAGATAACAGTAATATATCAATAATTTTATCTGAATAAAAAATTTCTTCATAGTTTCTTTGTATAATCTTCACAGTATATAAACATTAATAACTAGGAAATTTATTTTAATTTTATTAGTTTTATATGCATCTTACTTATGCTTTACTAGCACATTGTTTTTAACATCTTGGTGAAAAGTTTCTTGAGCAGCAGTGGAAACCTTTTATATCTATGATCACAACTTTGTATCTAAGAGATGTCTACCTTAAGTGATTATATTGATATTTTTGGCCATATTTCCATCTAACAAGGCTGTATGTATTATTGCTACATGAATTTTTTTAGAGGCTATTGAATTCCCGTAGCAGATATAAGACTTTTTTTTTCCTTTTCTTGTCCTATTCATAACTGCATACGTTTCTTGCCAAGTACAGCTCTAACTTTGGTTTGAGCAATATTTAATGTTTACATTACTATAACTGACTGCTATTCATAGCCCTGCCATATATTCTCTGACAAAGTTTTCTTGTACAGTTTTGCTAGTGGAATGTACCTGTTAGAAAGTGGCTTAGATTTTCTGTAATGTCAATTTGTTGTTGTTGTTGTTAATAAATGTAGTTGCCCTGTTAATTTTCTTTTCTTTTTCTTTTTTCTTTTTTTCTTTTTCGAGACAGGGTTTCTCTGTATAGCCTTGGCTGTCCTGGAACTCACTCTGTAGACCAGGCTGGCCTTGAATTCAGAAATCCATCTGCCTCTGCCTCTCAAGTGCTAGGATTAAAGGTGTGTGCCACCACTGCCGGCTGTTAATTTTCTTTGTATATTGTTTGTTAATTGATTTACTTTATATTCCTATGGCAGCTTCTTTCTCCCTCTCCCAGACCCCTCCCCCAGTCCTCCTACCCTTCCTTTCTCCTCAGAGAAGGGCAGGTCTTCCATGGATATCATCCGTCCTTGGCATATCAAGTTGCCAAGGAAAGGCAGACTAGTTAGTGGAAAGGGATCCTAAAGCAGGCAACAGGGCAGACACAGGGATGCTGTCAGGAGTCCCACATGATGACCCCTGTGCAGAGGTCTGTCCCATGCTTGCTCTCCGGTGGTTCAGTCTTTCTGAGCCTCACCCTGTGTGCCCAGGTTAGTTGGTTCTGAGTGTTTTCTAGTTTTCTTGATGAGGTGGTTCTCATACCCTCCTCACCATTCTAAGATATGCTAGTTTCTCTGTAAGTAAGGGCTTTTCCACCCACGCCCAGTTCCTGAATAATGACTTGGAGGCTATTTATGCATGAATAATTGCCTAGGCCAGAAGCTTGGGCTTGCTTTCTAACTAGTTTATAACTTATGCAATGCATTTATTCCATGTCTGCCTCATGGCTAGTTAGTTTCCTCTTGTAGTTTCATAGTCCTACTTCCTCAGAGTCTGGGCTACTCTTCCCACCTGACTATCACAGAGTTCCTATCTTTCTGCTGGATGTCCCATTTTTTATCTCCTCCCTTTTGCTAATAGGCCACCAGCTTTTTTGATGAGTTATCTTTGAAAAATCAGTGTATAAGGAATACCTTATTTCTGTTTATTTACGTTCAGTACATGGTTTCAGTACATGGTTGCTTGTCTCCTCTAGAGACGAAGCCTGCTGTCTTCTGGTGGGATGGGACAGAGGTGCTACTTTTCTAGAATAAGTGCTAGGCAGGGAAAGAAACTGAGGAGCCAACAGTTTTAATATAATATAATTTAATTTATTTGCTAAACTTTCTGTTCATATCCTTCTCTCCTGCTTCCAAAGTTACTTGGTGCTGTTGCTTTTATGGTTTGCAAATTCTGTCACATAAGTCTAATCCCATTTTCCTTCATAATTTCTTAAAATTCAGATTTTTTTTTGTCCCTGAAAAGCTATTTATGGCCTTTTATTACTGTGAAGATTCATCTTGTGAACTCAGTCTTATATATATAACCAGGGGGAAAATCTGTTACTGTCATCTTGGAGCATCTGTAATTGTGATACCAGCCTACCTTCTTTAACCAGAAAGCTGTTACCTCTAGTTTTTGAGAATCTGACAAATATGACCTTTCCCAGTCTTGACTTATCAGCCATAAAGCCATATTGCTAATTGACAGCTCTTATTTGGTCTCATGAATATCTTACCTCTTTGCATACTCTGCCTTAGCTAAAATGTGTCTTACTACTTATTTTGACCTTCACTTTTGATATTGTAGATTAGGAATTGATATTTAAAGATAATAATCATCTGAAAAACATCTGGAGATCCAGGAAGCAAAAGAGAGGAGGGCTGGAGATGACAGCACTAGTCTGCAGTAATCTGCACAGGTATCACACAAATGACATTGTTAGCTTACAGCTGTGCAGTAACTCCAGACACCAGAGTTACACATGCTAGCACTTTAGAGCATCAGTCCAGCTTCTAAGAGGGGCCTTCCTATTCTCCTTTACACAAGAGGCAACCAGGCTATAGGAATACCATGAAGCTCCACTCAGGCCAACTCAGCTCAGCAGGAGGCGAGATGTGAAGAGTAAACACAGGAGTCTCGCTGCAGAGCTGCCCATAAGCCTTTTGCACCATGCATCCTGTCCTGTGCTATTGGGAGGCATTTTTTGGTAGTTAGGAAAGGTTTAAATTTGTTCCTGTGATATAGTCTGATCAGCTTTACTTGTCTATTATCATTTATTTCCTTAGACATTACATATCATATAATCTGCAAACTTACAATGTAACTTTTATTTTCTTGATTTATACTAAGGAGAACTTGCCTCAGACTTTTCTGACAGACCTTAAAAGGTTCGCCTTCTTATCTGTTTATCAAGAGTATATTTCTGTGGTCTTCTGCAGCTGAGCTGCCATTGACCTAAGGTTTCTAAACCCACTTTCTTGTGGTACTGTGAGTTAATGGTAGCACTCTGGCAAAATGGAGCTGTAGAAATGTTTCTCTCTTAGATACAGTCAAATAGTAGTTATCTTGAAAGGGAATTATTCATATTTTGGTATATTTGGTATTTAATAGTAGGTATTTAATTCAGAACTTATTAAATAATTAGCTGTTTAATCTTTGAAAACATAATATTCCTTTTGATGTGATTTTGAGGAGGAAAGTCTTAAAGATAGATACCTGTTTAGTTCACATCCTCTATTAAGACATAAATAAATAATCAGCTGTATAGAATGTACCTCAATTCACTCTGTACCCTTTTAACTACTTTATTTATTTATTTACTTTAGTTTACGCCTGAAAAGGATCAGGTTTGTCACTTTATTGTTATTAAATTTGAACATATTAAAAACAGTTATACTCTGAGACCAGCCTGGTCTACAGAGTGAGTTCCAGGACAGCCAGGGCTACACAGAGAAACCCTGTGTCGAAAAAAAAAAACAAACCTAAAAAAAATAGTTATAATCAGCATATATGTATTGTCATTAATACCATGAATATATACATTTGCTTGCCTTGTTCAATAAATGTATTGAGCTATTAAAGTAATTGTTGTTGTTTAAATCTTGTTAAAAATGTATTGAGCCATTAAAGTAATTATATGGTTATTTTAGTAAATCTAGAAATCAGATTTTAAAACATTTTGTATCTTTGTTTTTAAAGTTTTTTATTCCTTTGCATGTGAATGCGGTTTTCTCTATGCTCTAGCTCACTCTAGGGAGAGTGCCTCTGAGGGTGCCTCGAGCTGGAGGGGTTCATCTTCGGGCCTTCAGTGGTCTGTGCTCTCCAATCAGACCGAAGTCTTTTATAATTCATGTCTTGTAGTTGTAACCTTTGTCAGCTTTTCATATAACATTAGCCTCTGAAAGTTGATGCACAGGTATGGACAGGGTAGTTCTTTGGAAGATTATGACTGGAAGAATGTTACTGCTTAGGTCTTTATCATGTCACTTAAAACACAAGTTTGTCCACTCTTGGGAGGGATGATGGAGGTGTTAGTCCTGGTCATGAAGTTCCCTGGTTGGCTTCATCTGGAAGCTAAAATGGACCTAAATTCGCAGGCATGTTCCAGTTAGTGTTGGGCATTAAAAGCATCTCCTTTGTGGAGAAGACCCACTCCCCCAGGCTGTCTGTACTTGTTTTCATTCTTTATCTTATTGTAATTGGTGATAGTTACTGTTCTAGCACACAGCCATTCTTTCCATTCATGGCCATTGGACCAATGGGGTTGTATCAACAGTGTTCTCAGCTCAAATTCTTTTAATAGAGCCCACTCACTTGAGCCTTTTCTCTTTTAATTTAATGAAAAGTGACTTTTCTGAATTTGAAGACACTGTAAGAACCTTCTCTACTTGGAATTAGAATTGTCAGTGCAAAATTAAAAGCATAAACCCAAAGTATTAGTAAGAATCTATGCCTGCTTGTTTTCCTTCTGCTGATGAATTTTTAATTTTTTAAATTAAAATATTAAATTGAAGGGACTACATCCCAGACAAAGTGACTCCTAAATTGCTTGTGAAAGAGTAATTCTCTAAGTGTTACACATCTGGCTTTGATTGATGGCCTTTATACATTTCCTTTCAGTGGATTTTTAAAAATGACTTATTTGTTTTTGAAGAAACTGTCTAATCTCAAAGTGGATATGCTTTAAAATTGAAAATATGGGCAATTAAGGGTTCAGGGAACGTGGATTATTTAGAAGTCTCAATTCCTGCCCCCACACCCTCCCCTGCGTTCATGATCAAGTCCCCTGCACTCTGAGGTAACATTAACTATGGCTGTGGAGTTCTCTAGGTTTCTTTTCTTTCTTTTTGGTAACACTTTTGTGTTGCTGTTTTCTCCTAGGTATGAAGTAGGCTAAAGTTGCTTATATACTGTGAATTGATTAGGTTATTACTCATAAATTACTAAGAATTGCATTTCTTGGTTGATAAACTGGAGAGAATTATATATCTAAATGGTAACTACATTGTAGAAGACAAAGTAGAAAGAGAGAAGAGATAAAATAGGGAACAGAAATGTGTGGAATGGAGAGATTTGTCTCTCCCGAGCCGGTTATATATTGCTTCCTGTTTAATCTATTTGTTTTACTTTTTCTTATTAAAATTTTAACCACAGAAAATGGTCACTACTTATTCTGTCTTCAAAACTCCCAGATTCCAACAATGTCAACTCAGTTATAAGAGATTATCTGCTTTGTGTTTTAGCTTTTGCAAATGTAGCTCTCAAGTTTTTTTTTATAAAATAAGTAAACAAAGGTGATAAAGTGTTCTGGAATCAGGTCACAATTTCATACTTTTGCACTATTGACAGCAAGTCTTTAATTTGGAATCAGAATGGGTCAGTCTCCACCCCACCTGGTTCATGTACACAACTGTATGTGTGTGTGTACACGTACTATATAATGCAATCAATGTGTTTTTCTAGTGTAGTTGTTTTCCAGTTGACTTTTGGCTTCTTCCCTCTCTCATCATATAAGGAAGAGTAAAATGCCAACCAGCAGTTCTGTATTTAGATACAATACCATGATACTCAGGTCCTAAGGACTTAGGAACTCGTTAGCCATCAGACAGTTTTCTCTGAGATATATTGTCTCATACAAGCATCACAAGAGAGTATACATTTGAGAAAAAATTTTCAGAAGGGATTCTTGATTTTGCTTTGTGATAAGAAAAAAACTATGAAGCTTTACCTGTAATTCTCTTTCTCAATACAAGGCAACGATATAAGCTAAAAAAAAACCAAACAAACCAAGAACCACCACTCGCCACCACCACCAAACTAAAAAACTATTTGGTACTGGAAAGATGTCTTAGTACTTAAGGGCATTTGTTGTCTTGCAAAGGACCCAAGTTTGACTCCCAGCAGCCACATGGTAGCTCACAGTCATCCATAACTCCAATTCCAGGGCATCCAGTGTTCTCTTCTGACTTCTCTGAGAATGAGACACACACACACACACACACACACACACACACACACACACACACACACACACACACAGTGCTCACATAAACATTGCAGGCAAAGCACTCAAACTCATAATACAAAATAAAGAAAAAGAACTTGTTTGGAGAGATGGCTCAGTAATTAGGTGAAGAGCACTTGTTGCTCTTTCAGAGGACCTGGGTTTAATTCTCAGCACCCACATGGCTGCTTGAAATCTCATGCTTTCTCAGAGCCTCTCATACTTTTAAACTTTACAGTGAGGTAAAGAAAAGACATCCCAGGAGGAAATTTGTTCCAAAGCTGGGAAGATTAAACCTCAAATCATGATTTTTGAAATTTTAGTTAAGAGCTATTTGATATACACCTCACAGCCCCTTTTCCAGTTGTAATTGAATTATTGTATTAGTTTTATAATGGCTGTAACAAAGTCCCACAAAAGAGCTAGTTTAAATAATGGATCTTAGGGTTTTATTGCTGTGAAGAGATACCATGAGGAAGGCAACTCTTATAAAGGACAACATTTAAATGGGGCTGGCTTACTGTTTCAGAGGTTCAGTCCATTATCATCATGGTGGGAAGCATGGCAGCATCTAAGCAGACATGGTGCTGGAGGAGCTGAGAGTTCTACATCTTGATCTGCCGGTAGCAGAAGGAGATTATGTTCTACACTAGGTGAGCTTGAGTTTAGGAGGCCCCAAAGCCTGCCCTCTCCAGTGACTCATTTTCTCTAAGGCCTCACCTACTCCAACAAAGCCACACCCACTTTAACAAGGCTATATAAGCTAAAAAAACCAAACAAACCAAGAACCACCACTTGCCACCACCACCAAACTAAAAAACTATTTGGTACTGGAAAGATGTCTTAGTACTTAAGAGCATTTGTTGTCTTGCAAAGAACCCAAGTTTGGCTCCCAGCAGCCAAACACCTACTCCAACAAGGCTACACATCCTAATAGTGCCATTCCTCATGGGTCAAGCATTCAAACACATGAGTCTATTGGGCTGTACCTATTCAAACCACCACAATGGCATACTATGTTGTCTCAAAGTCCTGAAAGCTAGAAGTGTGAAGAATGTAGTCCAGAGGTTTTTTCTAGGCCTCTCACTGTGTCTGGTGTGTGACCACCTGCTCCTCAGGACTTTCAATGCCGGTGTCCAGTTATTTTTCTCCTTTAAAAAATGATACCAGTCCCACTTTACTATGCACTGTGCTGCCTAATTTTCTGTCACCTTGACAAAGCTAGAGTCATTTGAGAGAAGGGAACCTCAACTGAGAAAGTACTTCCATAAGATTGGTCTGTAGGCAAGCCTGTAGGGCATTTTCGTAATTAGTGATTGATAAGGAATAGCCCAGCCCATTGTTTGTGGTGCCATGTTTGGGCTAGTAGTCCCATGTTCTATAAGAAAGCAGGCTGAGGAAGTCATGAGAACCAAGCCAGTAAGCAGCACCCTCCATGGCCCTTGCATCAGCTCCTGCCTCCAGTTTCCTACCTTGCTTTGAGTTCCTGTCCTGACTGATTTTGATGAGTGAACTATGAGTGAAGTAAACCCTTTCCTTCCCAAGTAGCTTTGGTCATGGTGTCTCACCACAGCAATAGTAACCCTTAGTATGCTCCAGTTCTAACTAATATCCTTTCTTACTCATCTTATTCCAAACAAATTCTCTTTCTAAGCTGCTGGGTCCCAGGACTCTAACATATCATCTATCTTTTATATTGGGAGAACACAATGTAACAGTAACATTCATCTTCAAGGAAAGGAAGACTCACTGAAGGTGGGGGTTTTCTTTCCAAGAACTTAGTAGAAACGCTTCTCTTGATTCTTGCTACTCTGTTACCCCCAGGGCAAATTAATTTCATTATAATGAAAGAATTTCCTTCCTTCCTTCCTTCCTTCCTTCCTTCCTTCCTTCCTTCCTTCCTTTCCTTCCTTCCTTTATTCTTTTGTCCCTTTCTTTCCTTACCTTCTCCTTTTTCTCTCTTCTTTCTTTTTTCTCCCTTGCCTTTCCTTTCCTTTTGTTGTTTTGTTTTGTTTTGTTTTGTTTTGTTTTAACAGAACCTATGTTTTAAGCATTAGGGTCAAAGAATTACCTAGTGATTACTTGTGGGAATATTCAGATTTGTGACTTTGTGTTCCTGAAATGTTAGAACATATAAAGTTAACTGTGAACTTAGCACTTTTCCTTAAAATTAGTCTGTGTGTCACCTCATACTCTAGTAGTTCTAAGCATCAAAAATGTTCCCTTCATCAAAGGATGGCAGAGTCTCTGAAGGAAAGCCTGTTTCATAGACTACAGAGCAGATGTTTTATTAAGTTTAAACAAGCAGTGATACAAGGAGGGAGGGCGCAAGGATAAAACTTAGATATAGCCTAGGAAACGAGAGTACTGCTCCCTGCTCCCCTGCTGCCAGAAAAGAAGAGGCAGTTTACATGGTCAAGCCAGCTCTGGTCCAGTAGCAGTTTACATGGTAAAGTCAGCTCTGGTCCAGTAGCAGTTTACATGGTAAAGCCAGCTCTGGTCCAGTAGCAGCAGTGCAGCCACGTTCTATGCTTGATGCCAGGGCAGGACAGTGACTGACCTTGAAGACAGTTTTAATTTTGAGAGCGTGCAGAAGTCTGGGCTATGTATACGTTTGGCTTCATGTAATTATTTAGGCTCAAAATTGAATGCATGAATTTTTGGCATAATATTTTCCCTTTAACCCAAGATAACGTAAGATTGCAGTCATGTACCAGGAGTCTTGTTTTCATTCAGGCCCCAGCTAATTGACTAACATCAAGCAAATAACCTCACTTTTCAGGCTTTGTTAATATGTTTGCCAGATCGGTAGGGTATGGGTGACGGTTCAGCAATAGAATGCTTGCGTCCTGTGGAGTAATAACCATTTCTAGATAGTTAAGGATCAAAAAAGATAGCAAAGTTCTTCATTCTTGGAGATGCTTAGAAAGTTGGAGGGAGACCTGCTATATGTGAAGTTAGTTATAAGGTAGTATCACATGTAGCTGCATTCTATCAGCATTATGGAAATACTTACCCATAGCTGCAGTTTTCAGCCTGTGGGGTGTGGCTCCTTTGGGGGGTCTCATATCAGATATTTACATTATGACTTACATCAGCAAAATTACAGTTATGAAGTAGCAATGAAATGATTTTATGGTTGGGGGCCACTGTAACCTGAAGAACTGTATTAAAGGGTCATAGCACTGGGAAGATTGAGGAAATAATTTGGAAAATTATTCAGTTAAGGTTGAAGGAATTCTGGGAAACTTGCTAGTTGTGCGTAAGTGAGGGAAAGGCTTAGCAGAATCCCCAGTTATTCAGCATTGTGTGTTTGTAACAAAAAGGTTTTTCCTAAATTGTATAGCATGCATTCCATCAAGAATGTCAGTTTTTGACCTGTTATAAAAATGTCTGACTACATTTAAGTTTTACCTGACACCTGTGTTTATAGTCAATCAATCTAGGATTTCTTTTTGAGTTTGCAATAGAAAAGTCAGGAATAAACAAGTGCAGCTTTAAAATAGGTTTATAGAAATGTGTATGGGGAAGAGGTTTAAAGTAATTGTTTTGTATAATTAACTGAATATCTAATTAGGTTTGGTTTTCAAACTCAAAGGTATATATTTATTATCTAGATTTTCAACTTGGAAAGATCAATCATTTTATGTCAGTTATTTTAGAAACTTTTTTTTAGAATAAAATATCTTCATCTATCTACATATGTATACATACATATCTCTATATAAATATAAAGCCACTGCTTTCAATAGTAAAGTACTTTTATAAAGTACATAGTGTTTCTTTTCCTTGTGAATTACAATTTCTTAGGGTTCAGTTATGCTTTTTGCTCTTTAATCATTTATGATTTTTTTTAAAGATTATTAATTCATTAGGTGACTTTTAAAAGACCACATATCTTACTAGATTAATATAAATTGATAGATTATAAAAGTTAAATATACCTGTTTTAAAAAACCAAAAAAAAAAAAAAATTAAATATATTTACCAGATTTTTTTCCAGGGAAACCAAACACAAAGACTAATATATATATATATACACACATATATATATATATATCTTGCTTATTCCCTCTCTCTCTCTCTCTCTCTCTCTCACACACACACACACATACACACATACACACACACACACACACACACACACGCACTAATGTAATGTCTGGCTAGTAGAATTAATTGGTGGGTAAATAGCAACTAATTCATATTTTTTATTTTTGTATTTGTATACATATAGGTGATATGTATATATTTATTTTGAATGATTTAAAAGTTTTCCAAGATATATGCTATATAATACACAATCTCTCTCTCTCTCTCACACACACACACACATACACACCCACACACCTCTATAGCCAAATACATTTGGAAATGTGGCATGTTTATATAAAAAAATCCTTAATGTATTAGCTCATTAAAGATTTTGAGAAAAGAAACAAATTTACATAGTCTAGCATTTTCTCTTTTCTTTTCTTTCTAGACATGGTTTCTCTGTATAGCCTTGGCTGTCCTGGAACTCACTCTGTAGACCAGGCTGGCCTCGAACAAAGAAATCCATCTGCCTCTGCCTCCCAAGTGCTGGGATTAAAGGTGTTCGTCACCACTGCCTGGCTAGCATTTTCAAGTGTACATAAGAAATGTTGTGTCTGTCTGTCTGTCTGTCTGTCTGTCTTTCTCTGTGTATGTGTATACCTACTTTTAGATTCATAAATGTATACTTGAGCTAAATGCCAAGCCGGCTGTTTGAGTACATGGGTACCTCTAGTACCAGTGCTGTAGTGGACAGCTGTACTCTCTGTTTTCCCATCATTCTGGTTAGCTCTTCACCTGGTTTGTGCATGCCTTACCGTTTCTGCCCAGTTTCTTCAGCTTCTACTTCTTTGTTTTCATGCCCAAAGAACTAAAGCAGCTGGAAAGTTTAGTTTAGAAACTCAGCATTTACTCGCTTTAGACATTAAACTGTTCAGTTCTGTTTGGTGTATTTATTATACACGGAAATGTCACGAGGAAACAAGTTATTCGGCATCAAATTCTGCATCTTGGATTACAAAGAAAACATTTAAAATCAAACAGAAAGAACTTGGCTTCTGTTTGGCTTTTCTCTTTTAAGAGAAATCATAAGGAAGACAAATCTAGTGTTGCCTACTAATAGGGAAACAATTTCAATGACTTAAAAGTTTAACCACCAAGTGAAAGAGAAATTGAATTTAAATAGTTGCATTTAAAACAGTTAGTTTTAGCTTTTCTCTCTAGAAAGGAACTATTATATTTCCCTTTGAGCCTTTCCTGATACAGTGGTAGCTGGTCTTCTAGAGTGACCATACAATTGCTAAATTTCTGTCTGTTTGATGGCTATTAAGATTATTGCTCAGAGTGCTTGATGGTTTTCTTGGCTGCTGGTGTTAAATCCATGTTCTACCATGGTGCCATATATGCATATGTATATGTGTATGTATATGTATATGTGTATGCGTGTGTATATGTGTGTATATGTGTGTATATGTGTGTGTAATGTGTGTATATGTGTGTGTATGATGTAATGTTTTTTTAACCACTTAGTATCTTCAAAATGACTCATGTGTTCCAAAAGCTCACTCTAAATCTAATTTTTAAGTTTCTACTGTTATTTAATTGATGAGAAGATATGTCAACACTGAAAGTTTTATAATGTAATAGGCAAACTGCCTTACCATTTAATCCTTAATTAAATATTGAACCACTTTAACAAAGTAGTTCACATAAAGAATATTGAATAAGATATGTACAAAAAAGGAATGAAGAGAAAGAAAAGAGAACAATTCTTTATTAAAATGTCCAGCTTTTCTTTTGTAATGAATAGTGGGGAGTATGGGTAGTGTCTGCTCTTACTCCAGCATTGGAGGTAAGGTGCATATGGTTCAGCCACAGGGGGATTCAAAGTCTTTAAATGTCCAGTAGCTCAACATAAGACTTTAACGGTAACTTGGAATAGGTCACAGATCTTAGCTGGCTATGAAGAACTTATGTAGTGGTTCAAGGGGACATAGTGGAAAGTTGCAGAAATAAATTCTGGTTTTTATTCCCATATAATAAAACAACAGAAAGCTGTTAGGACCCAGTTTGAGTTGGCATTAGAGTTTTGTGGCATAAAGACACTGGATTTTGGAATGGAATACTGGAAAAGAACTCATTCTCAGATGTGTTGATGGAAGGTAAACTGACAAGCTTCATTTCAAACCAATAGCACGTATCCCTCTGGAGCATATTATGCTCAGCTTTGCACACTTCGCTTTTTAGGTGCCTGTCTGAGAACTTCCATTGTGTGGCTTCTCTTGCCGTGCATATAAGCTCATGTATAAATGGGATTGAGTAGTAGGAAGAATATGTCAGTAGCTTTGTTCTCTTTGAATTAATGAAAAACCTTTTTATTATTAAAAATTAATGGCATTAATATTTTTATATGCATTATTAGTTTCGTATAACTTTGTAATTATCTCAATAAATGATAGTTGAATTCAAAATTTAATCTTCTGTGAACAATGTATTTTTTCCAAAGTTTTCATTAATTGCTAAGTAAATTATATTCCTAAAATATTTCTGAGGTCAACTAGGTTGATGGAGGAGGAGACAAACTTCAGGCTGGCTATGCAACCCAAGCTGGCCTTGAACTCATGACCCTCCTTCCACAGCGTCTTTAGTGTTGGGATTATAGGCATATGCTACCATGCCCAGCTGATGGAGTTGTTTGAGATTAAGGTAAAAGGCCTTAGGAAATAGCCGAGTCCAAAGGTTTAACTTAATTTAAGATACAAACTACAAAGCCCTTAAAATTAGATTGAACTTTTGTGTTACTTGTTTTTATGTAGAACCGTCTTCCTTAATTTTTTTCTGGGAAGTAGTTTCTCCAAATGTATTTGTTCGTTTTTTTTTGTCCAGCTTCATAAACTGGGTTGGGTAGGTTGTTGGTGGGTGGGGAAGTCATAGTTTGCCTGAAACTGGAACCCTGGACTTAGCCATCCCAGGCCTCATCAGGCCTTTCGTGTAGGGCTGAGTTTCCATTTTTTTCATTATACATGGAATGCACTGCCTGTGTCTTGTGAAGAACAGTGGAAGGTCAGCCTGGATCAGGATTAGTCAGGCCCACTGTGCTTACCACCATTCCTTCCCTGTCACTCTTCTGGTCTCCATTAGAGTCTGAAGCTTTCATAGGTCAGGGGTTATAGTTGGACTTCTTCAGTTCTGATTGAACTATTTTGAACATGTGGTTTGCTCATCTATTTATTAATATGCTCAGAATATTTACCATAATATAGCCATTTACTTAACCATAAGGTGCCAGATATTATGACCTATAATTCTCACACCTCCAAATGGTAGCTGTAGTTACTTTCACAGATAAGAGATAGTTTCCATGAAATGTAAATCTGTACGTGTATGGATAATTTGTTAGTTCTTTTTATGGAATCATCTGTAATTCATCTTTTTAAAATAAAGACCTTAAATTTAAAGACCTTTGAGCAGTTCATTTTTTTTTGGGGGGGGGAGGGGAGTGGTTCTCTGTGTAGTCCTGGCTGTCCTGGAACTCACTCTGTAGACCAGGCTGGCCTCGAACTCAGAAATCTGCCTGCCTCTGCCTCCCAAATGCTGGGATTAAAGGTGTGAGCAACCACTGCCCCGCCAGCTCAATCTTTTAAAAAGCATTTTAAATAATGTTTTTAGTAATTATTTGAGAATTTCATACAATTAATTCGATTATATTTACCCCTCTCCCAGCTCTTCTAGATCCTTCCCACCACCCTTCCTATTCATTCATCCTTTTTCCTGCTTCTCTCTCCTCCTACCCCACACCCCCTCCCTCCCTCCCTCTCTGTGCTCTCTGAACCCGAAGTGAGGCTTTCCTGAAGGCCTTGGTGTTGTTATGTGTCCCCACCCTCCTTCCTCTTCCTTCCATGCCCATCTTACTCCATTTACTCTTTCCTGCCTACCCTCCCACCCCCCTTATCATATCCTATTTCCCCCTTCTGGAAAGGTCTCCTCCTTCCCGTCCCCCCCCTTTATAATATCCTACTTCCCCTTCTGGAAAGGTCTCCTCCTTCCCGTTGGCCCTTTACTTTTTCTAGCCTGTGAAACATATCTGCTATGACAGAAAATAGGGTTTTGGTCTCCATATGGACCTAGGTTCTTCACTCAGGAAGCCTGTTCCCAGTCCAGACCACTTACCTGCAGATATCCTAGCTTCATTTCTCTAGCTGCAAGAGTAGTCAGTGTTCTTAACTGCTGGCCGTCCTTCCAGCCCCCATCAGTTTCTTTCTATCCATCCATCCATCCATCCATCCATCCATCCATCCATCCATCCATCCATCTCTCACTATCTGTAGATACAGTAGTGATAGAGAGTGATGGAAGACAGCCCTGTTCATCGCTCATCTTTTAAGTCTTCCTAGTCCTGTTACACTCATCTATGTGTTCCACCTTTACAGCTCACACATTATATTAGCTGCTGGATTAATAATTTTAGCCTCTTGTTTTGTGTGTGTCTAAGAAATAACCCAGTCAATGGGGAAGGATCCTTACTCAGGCTGAAGAATTAACCTGCTTTTTAAGCGCCTCCTGCTGTCTTTCAGTACTGAGCTGTCACAGGTAAAGATTGCTGAGTTTATAGAGGGTATGGTGCTGGAGTAAATCCCTCTCCAGGGTAAAAGCAGTAGGTTATATCAGCTGATCTAGAGGTTCCTGGCAAAATTGTAGATTTTTAGAAAAATTTGTTTTTACTTTATTTTTACGTGAGGATTGAAGAGTGGCTACTCAAAGATACTTGATTTATGCAATAATGATCACTCCGTCTTCCTATATATTCAGTAATTGTTTATTTGGACGTTAGCATTGGTTTTCCTGTTTTGATCTCAGTTCTTCTCAAGTTAATACTTTATACAGTCATGGTAAGGTCTTTGTATACTTGAGGCCAGGTGCTATATTAGTTTAGCTGGCTACACCAATGGGCACTGGTATCCATAGCCCAGAAATGTTGGGTAAAAATTAATATCAATTGTGGGTTTCTACCCTGCCCTTGATCATTCAGTACCCAGATAAAAGACACAAAATATAATAAGCCTTAATAGCATTAGAGCTGGGCAGATATCTGCCCTCTAAGCTATTAGTATCTATTTCCCTATCAATAACCCCATGGTGTAACTTGGCTATGTTCCTCCTAGGCCACTCTTAATCCAATTGGCCAGCCCTCATGTTTTCACCCCCATCCCTGGCGTCTTCCTCTCTGTTCATTCTCCTCCTCCTCCTGTTCTGCTCTTCCTCTTCCTCCTCCTGTTCCTCCTCTTCCTCCTCTTCTTCCTCTTCTTCCTCCTCCTTCCCCTTCTCCACCCTCAATCAGGCAACTCAAAACCTGTCTACCTCTAATCCCTCCAGTAATTGGCTGTAACCATTTTTACTTAAATAGTAGTTTTAATTTAAGGAACAAGTTTTGCACAGCAAAAAAGCTGATAAACATGAGAATTCACTTGTAGGACTAGACCTTCAGGTACAAAATTTAGCATTACAGTACATAGCAACAGACCAAACCTCTACACCAAGCTTTGTAAGTGTAGTCCCTGAGCCAAGGACTTTTCTATGGCCTGCCGGGCTCCTTTGTCTCACTTTCAAACCTGTTCCAGCAGAGTAAGGTTATAAAGGGTGTTGGACTCTGAAGAGTTAGCCCCCTCTTTTCACAAACTGCTGTGGATTTAGCAACTGCATGCTTAGTTTGAGTGGATGCCTCTTGCTGTCTTTGCTGGCTCAAACTAGAATTGCCATAGGAGAGGGAACCTCAACTTGGTTTGCTGCTATCTCTGTGGGACATTTTCTTGATTAATGATTGATAAGGAAGGGCCCTGCCCTGGGTGGTGGTCCTGGATGTGGAAGACAGGAAGCTGAGCAGGTGTGGAGAGCCTCGCATTTTTCTGTGGCTCCACCCTCTGCTCCTGCTGAGTGCCTGCCCTGATGTCCTTTAGTGGAGGCCTGCAATTTGCAGGCTAAATACCTATCCTCAAGTTGACAGGCCACTGTTTTATCAGAACAACAGAAAGAACTGAAGTTCCTGTTCACTGTTGCCATAGCACTCTTCCTGTTGATGAAAGCCTTGTTCAACAGGGCAGTTTTGGTCTTCTTGTACTTTTTATAGATGAGTTGGACCATTGTTTTTAAAACTGGTGTAAATTAAGAAATTTAGAAATAGGTGAATTATCCACATTTAAAACTACTTATTAGATGCGTATTGAATATTGCAGACTACATTAGGCCACCAGTTTTGTTGCTTCCATGCAATATGGAAGATTAAGTATACCATGCCACAAATCTTACCTTTTTAACTATAATATGGCTTCTGTTGGTACTTTATTAATACATTAAGATTATTTTCCTTGTTCATTAATACTCTGTTAGTGATTGTGTGATTAGTTTTAATGACTACTTACATTTTCTAGTATCTACTATTTGAGAAGAAAGTATATTAAAAATGAAATATTACAAAAATTAGTTGGAATAATGAAACAATGTAGAGACTTTGTAAAAACTGTTTTTGAATTTTTTATTGAAAATTAATTTTTTAAAAAATATTTATTTGTTTTATGTATGTGAGTATGTAGCTGTCTTCAGATACACCAGAGGAGGGTATCAGATCCCATTATAGATGGTTGTATGGTTGCTGGGAATTGAACTCAGGACTTCTAGAAGAAAAACCAGTGCTCTTAACCACTGAGCCATCTCTCCAGCCTGAAAATTGACATTTTTTACAATATATTCTAATCATAGTTTCCCTTCCTCCACTTCTCCCCAAACCTTCCCCACTGTCCCAAATCCATCCATATCTACAACCTTTCTTCTTCCTCTTTAGAAAAGCAACATGCAAACAAAGCAAACAAAACTAAGAAAAAAAAACAGAAAAAAGCACAAGAAACACATAAGTGCACATGCATGTGTGCAAACATACATGCACAACCTCTAAAGTCATAAAATTGGAAACTGTACGAGCAAAAGACCATTAAGACAAAAACCAAAGCAAACCAAACCAAAACAAAATGATATGAGGCAAAAATCTGTAAAAACACCAATGAATTCATTTTGTGTTGGCCAACTATTACTGAGCTTAGGGTCAACCCTTGAGTGTGGTTACTATGCACAGAGATCTGGGACCCTGCCTGACTCGAACCTGTGCTGATGCAATGCCTGCTTCCACATTTTGTGCGAGTTCATATGTGTGTTAATCCTGTTATATCAGGAAGACACAGTTTTCTTGGATGGTCCGTCACCTCTGGTACAATTTTTCTGCCTCCTCTTCTGGAAAGCCTCCCTGATCCATGAAGGAGGAAGTTTGATAAAGATATCTTTTAGGGCTGACTGTTCCAAAGTCTCTCTTTCTCTGCACATTTGTCCAGTTGATGGTCTCTGTGTTAATTCCCATCTACTCCAGGGAGGAAGCTTGTCTGATGGTGGCTGAGTGAGACACCAATCTCTGGGTGTAGCAGAATGTAGTTAGTCTCACGTTCTTGGTCACCAGCGCATTGTTAGGCATGGGTTCTGTTTTGTGGAATGGGCCTTACATCCAAGCACACAGTGGTTGGTCACTCCCCTAATACCTGTGTCACTATTGCACCAGGGTGTCATGCAGGCAGGTCACCATTGCAGATCTCAGGGTGTATAGCAGGGTAGGTGGTTTCTTTTCTCCCCAGCTATTGTACAGACTATCTTCCAGTACCATGAACCTTATTCAGGAGGTGTCAAGGCCCTAAATAGGCATCAGCTCAACATTTCTGTGTTCAATGAGGCATGTTAATGTTGTCTTCAGCAATAAGGCCTTACTATTTAGTTTGTGAAAAGCAATCAGCAGTCTTGGCAATGACCTAAAATGTTTGAGATTTTTCCATGGGGGCCTATGTTGGTTAGCAACTTCTTAATATGGAACCTATTCCTGACACCAGAGTTTTAATTGGTAGTGAAAGATAATCTAGTTTGAGCATTGCCTTCCCTGTTATTGGTGACTCCAAACGGGTGCCATTCCAAAAGCACCAAACGCCTACCTTCTGTCTGTCTGTCTTCCTTCCTTCCTTCCTCTTTCTTTCTTCCTTTCTTTCTTTCTTTCTTTCTTTCTTTCTTTCTTTCTTTCTTTCTTTCTTTCTTTCTTTCTTTCTCTCTTCCTCTTTTTTTGACATAAAGCCTCTCATTGCCTGGATTTTGTCCTGTTGTCAGGTCTATTAGTCTGGCCACTGAGCTCCAGAGACCTGCCTGTGTGCCTTCCCAGCACTGGAATTGCAGGCATCTGCCTTTTACAAAAAAGATAGTTCTGGAGTTTGAATTTAGGACCACGCCTTGCAAGGCAAGCACTTTACTAGTCAGCTATCTCTCCAGCTCCATGTGTTTTATTATCCTAATGAATTATCTGTATTTAGGGGCAGATTTATATATAAACAACGCAGTATTACATTAGCACACTACCTTGACAACTTAGTCTGGAAGAGTTTTATACTTTTTGTGTGGGCTCCTCTATATGCAAAGCAAATTCCCTCATCTCCTCCCCCTTATTTTCTTGTTGGTTCTATTATGGGCATTTATCACTTTATCTTACATATTTGTCAGTGATAACTGGATATCAGATTTTAACTGAGTATAGCTATCTTTCTCCCTTTAAAAACAGAATATTAACTGTACAGCCTTGCCAGGCTTTTGTGTGTAGCCTAGGCTGATCTCAAACTTTTGATCTTCATCTTCATTTATCTAGCTTTAGACTTAATGTTTTGATTTGTTTTAGGCAGGTTTTGGTCAATGCATGAATTAAGATTATTTAAATGATCCTGTAGTTATCTCATGAATCATGAAAGATAAAGACAGCTCCTTCCTTCTACAAAGTGGAATGCCTTATATTCCCCATGGTTAATACAGACACAAATTCATCACAAATGGGAACCTCTGAGTATTTTAGGCCTCTCCATAGTCCACTCTCTACCTGCTTTATTTTTCCTTTGCCTCATGTTTAAAAATGTTAAATAAAGGATGAATTACGTAGCGATCAGCATGACATTGAAGGTTCAACAGTTGAGAGTTTTGTCCCCTTAGGCTTTATATTTCTTAGTGTATGAAAATATGAGCAAGTAATTCTACTTGTTGCTCTTCCCCTAATGTTTTAATGGGTTTTCTTTCAAAAGGTTGTATGTTTGGTATCAGAGTTCCAGATGGTACCCATTAATACAGCTGATCCCAAGAGTTACTGATATGAGAACATCAGCTGCAACTTTAGATCTTCACTTTAGAGAAACCAAGCTTAGCTTTAAAAGCAACTTTTAACTTTAAAAGAAACTCTAATAACATGAACTCACACCCCAACCCTCTTTAGACTTCTATTCCCCCTGTACAGAAGTGCTTTTGCATTTCTTTCCCATTGTCTGCCAGAGGGATTTTCTTCCTTCATGTTTGGTATCCATGGCAATGACAAGAAGGAAACAAGTGTTCGTAACAGTCATAACAGGAAGGAGAGATGGGCTCCTGGGACTGGGAGGAAGGGTAGAGAAGAGTAGACAGATCATTCTGTAGATAGAGAATCCGTAACACCTAGCAAAGGAAGGGTCAGAGTTCATAGGAGATGAGGAAGTATTGGAATGTAGTGCTAACAACCATCAGCACTAAAGGAATGGGATAGAGTAGGTTAGATGTGCAGTTCAGGGCATCCATAGAGAGTGTTGTGACTGTGAGCAGATTAGAATCTGTAGTCGGCCAAGTCTGGGGCTTGGATGTTCTAGATGCTACACTTACATGGCCATTTGCAAGTTAGGTCTACCTGCACAGGACATCCTTACACTAGCACTTCCTTTTCTACCAGCACATCACTGGAAGATACTTAAATGACCATAGCATGGGTTAGTGTTTCAAATGTTACTCTTAAATATTTTGTCAACATTTCCTTTGATGTATATAATATTTAGAGTATTTTCAAAGTAATTTGTTACTATAAATTTAAGCTGGTATACAATAAAATCTTTTTTTTTAAAATAAAATCTCTTTAACAAGGAGAAAAGCACAATTAAATAATAACAAACCAAAAATGCTAATTGAACCATATCTAATCAAAGAAGTAATAATCTTAATCTAAAAAGAAATATGAGCCAGGCTTGGTTACACATACCTTTAATCCCAGCAGGCATATCTCTTTGAGTTCAAGGCTGTCCTGGTCTATATGGTGAGTTCCAGGACAGCTGGGACTATGTAGAGAAGCCCTGTTTCAACAACAAACAACAACAACAACAAACAACAATGACAACAATGCAAAAAAACAAAATAAACCCATGGTTTCTCATGGAATGAAAACAACTACAAAAAAGCAACATTAGTAATACCCAAGTGTTCAAATAGTATATCCAATTTAAAAAGTGAACAATTAAAAGTAGTCACCTAAAAAACTAAGTTACAGTAATTGTGAAAATATAACCCCAGAATAAGAAATCTTAAGTAAAAAAGTAAACATATGCTTCTTCAGTTTTAGCAAATTGGTGTAGATGTTAAGTAAATCTCTCTCTCTCGTTTTTAAAAGATTTATTTATTATTATATCAAAGTACACTGTAGCTGTCTTCAGACATCCCAGAAGAGGGCATCAGATCTCATTATGCATGGTTGTGAACCACCATGTGGTTGCTGGAATTTGAACTCAGGACCTTCTGAAGAGCAGTCAGTGCTCTTAACTGCTGAGCCATTTCTCCAGCCTCCAAGTAATTTCCTCTTAAGTAAAGCTGGTTTATATTTACAAAGTAAACAGCCACGTGTGAAAGTGCAATGAATTTAGTAATACTGTATTGTATGTAGTAATGTTATACTATGAGTTTGATTTACATTAAAAATATTCAACAGACCTTAATTTGTATTGACTGTACTTGGGATTATTTTTTGTTTCTGTCTATAAGATACATTATATTTCAATTTGTGATGTTCCTTTTGGTGACATTTAATAAGAAGCTGGCAGATAAATGTAGCTCTTTATTTTAATGAACTGACTAGTTGAATTAAATAGTGAGGCTTTTTGGATTCAATTAAATCTTAACTCAAATGGATTAAGTTAATTACCACTTTTGTTGATATTTGGCTTTGTTACACTTTAAAAGTTTTCTTACTCTCTAAAATTTTGAGAAAAATGTCAAGACCTTTTTTTTTTTTTGTCTCATACATGGAAGATCATTATTTATGAAAGGATCCAAAGAAGACTAATATAGTTTTGGATTATTCTAAAACAATTGCAGTAGTTTCAAGATGAGTTTTACATAGAATAAACCTCATTTGTATAGTGTGTGCTGAGGAGCATCTACAGTGGTTAAAAATGTTGGTATTCCGTCATACTAGACAAGGATTTTTTATGCTTAGGTATCTAGAACCCCACCTATTGGGGTTTTGGAAATAACTAAGTACTCAATAAAGTGTAACATTGCTATGTCTCAACTCAGAAACAAAATAAGCAAATACAGTCCAACTGTGCCCTTGCAAATGTTACTTGATAAATCTGTTCTCTCTTTCTGTAGATACATAGTAAACATCCTTGGAAGTTTATTGGCTATAGTATGATAAAGTGATACAGTCTTATAGTTAGATTTATGTAATTAACATTCACATTTCCTCTTTCTAACATCCTTTCTCTTTAACACGTTATATTGTAGAACAGATTATCTAACTGTCCTCCCCCCCTCCTCCTTAGCCTCTAGTGACAACTATTTTACTCTATTATTTCTTTGAAAGAAATATTTTAAGTTTTAAATGAGTGAAAACAACAGAAGTTTTTAATTTTAATATGGTCTAGCTAATCACTTTTTCTTTTCATTCCTTTTGTGTGTTGCATCTAAAATTCGTCTCCACACTGGATTACTTGTTCTCTCCTATGTCATACTTCAGCAGTTTTGTTTTTTTTTTACAATAGATTTATGTGTATGATCAACTTTGAAATGTTTAAACTTATGTTTAGATTCATCTGTTTTGCATGCACTTCTCTTTGCTCAACTACTGTTTGTCAACAGGTTGTCTTTGCCTCATTGTGTTGCTTTTGCAGAGAGCATAATTAGAGACATAGGGCTTCCCAATGTTCTTTCTCATTGAGAGTGTTCATCAGGATTTTTTTTTTGTTTTGTTTTGTTTTGTTTTGTTTTTTGAGACAGGGTTTCTGTGTATAGCCCTGGCTGTCCTGAACTCACTCTGTAGACCACGTTGGCCTTGAACTCAGAAATCTCCTTGCCTCTGCCTCCCAAGTGCTGGGATTAAAGGTGTTCATCACCACTGCCCGGCTAGGATTTTATACTTTTTTCATATAAATCCTGGATATCTTTTGTTGGAGTGTTTTCTGAAGTATTTCAGCTTTTGAATGCTAATGTAAATGGCTTTCATTTTTAAATTAAAACTTTTCTTCTTTATTGCTAGTCTATAGGAAATTGTTTGCTCTGTGATTACTTTGTATTCTCCTAATACTAATAAGCACTGAACTTACTTATTAGTTGCATCAAGTTTTCCTTTGGTTTATTTGTTATGACTTTATAGACAAACCATGTCATCTGATGACAAAGACAATTTGATTCATTCCTAGTCTACTTTAAATTCATTTTCTTGGTTTAGTGCACCAGCTAGGAGGTCTAGTATAATATTAAAAACAATGGTAGGAGAAGACATCCTTGCTTTGGTACCTTACCATTCAGAATGACATTAGGGGACAGAGAGGTGCGTCAGTGAGTAAGGAGACTTTTGTACAATGTGAGTGTCTTTCTTACTTTTCTACTGCTATAAAATAACTCTGTTACAAAGACAATTTAGAAAAGAAAGCATTTAATTTGGGGCCTTACAGTTTCAGAAGGGTAGAATCCATGAGCATCATGGCAGGGAGCATGACATCAGGCAGGCAAGCACTAGAGCAGGAGCAAAAGTTTACATCAAATCCACAAGCAGAAGGCAGAAAGAGAGGATGAAGGTAGGGGGTGAGCTAACTGGGAATGGTTTGGGCTTTTGAAACCTGAAAGCCTATATTTAGTGACACCCCTCCCCCAGTGAGAACACACCTCCTAGTCCTTCACCAACATCTCTACTAACTGTGGCCACGGTTTCAATCCAACTGCATTGATGATCTGAGTTCAGACCCCTAGATCTGTGTAAAAAGCTGCTTGTAGTTTATTCATATGCCTATAACCTCACTATTGTGTGTGTTGGTGCACAAAGATGGGAATTATTGAGGCTTCCAGGGCCCCAGCATAACTCCAAGTTCAGTGAGAGATTGTGTCTCAGAGGTGTACCGTGGATCATGATAGAGCAAGATATTAATTCTTATTTGACCTCTCCGTGTGTGTACATGGGGTACTCATTTGTACATACATGTGTATATACCATACATATACCCTAAAAATGATCATTATTAGTTATAGGATACCTTAGATTGTTTTTGAAGGTTGAATAAAGTCTTCTAGTCTTAGATTGCCAAGAGTTGTTATTGTGATTGATGCTTGATTTTTGTCAAGTGCTTTGTATGTGTTATGATCATTTATTTTCTTCAACCTACTGATACTGACAGTTTATTGTTTCAGTTTTAAAGGTTGAACCACCCCTGACTACCTAGAATAAATCTCAGTTGTGCTATGTAACTTCTTCCATGCATTGATGGATTTGATTCCTGATATTTTGTTGAGTTTTACATCTGTAATTGGGAAAGCTGTTAGTCTGTAGTTTTTTTTTTTTTTTTTTTACAATGATTTGTCTGATTTTCAATATTTGTGAAATGCTGACCTGTTACAAGTTAGTAGTAATTTTTTGGTTTTTATATTATGAAAGAGATTATAGAGAATTTGTATAATATCTTTGTTAAATTGGTGTGTCTTTGTTACATGTAGAATTTACCAGTAAATATATCTTAGCCAATTGCTTTCTACTTACAAGAGTTTTAAATTATTGATTCAATCTCTGTAGCAGATATAAACATATTAGTATTTTTAACTCTTCTGTGATTGATATATTCTGACTTTCAAGTGACTGGTTGCCTATTTTATATAAATTTATCTAAGAATTTCATGGTATAGAGTAGTTTATAGTATTTATATTATCAGTTTAATGTTCATAAGACTTGCCATGTTAATTTTGGTACTACGAGTTTTAGTTTTCTGCTCCCACCCCAACTCCTAACCTTGAGCTAACCCTGCTAGAGCTTTAAGAATTTTGGTTTACTTTTTGAAGCAATTAGATTTTGGTCCTTTTTTTTTTCAATTTAATTGATTTCAGGTCTAATTTCTAGTATTTCTTTTCTGCTCACTTTGGATTTAGCTTGCCATTTTTCTACTTTCCTATGACATGAGTTTAGGTTCTTGATTTTAGCTGCTACTGTTTTCTTTCCTATCCTTTCCTTTCCTTTCCTTTCTTTTCCTTTTCTTTTCTTTTTTTTTTTTTTCCTGAGATAGGGTTTCTCTGTGTAGCCCTGGCTGTCCTGGAACTCACTCTGTAGACCAGGCTAGCCTTGAACTCAGAAATCCACCTGCCTCTGCCTCCCAAGTGCTGGGATTAAAGGCGTACACCACCGCTCGGCTTACTTTTTTCTGATGTATGTATTGAATTCTGTAGTTTCCTAAGCACTCTTCTTTTTTTAATGTGCCATGTATTTATGTGAGGTGTATTTTCATTTTTGTTAAGAGTATTTTACAATGTTTCTAGGAATTTGTCATTGATCATATGATATTTGTAAGATTTGAAAGTATGTTATTTAGTCTTCAAATGTTTGGATTTTTTCTAGCTATCTTTCTCTCACTAGTTTCTGATTTCTTTTCTTTGTCATTTAGAGGATATAGTGCATTCTTTCTGTTCTTTTAAGCTTAATGATGATTGTTTGATAATTCAGAAAGTGTTGTATATTGATAATGCCCTGTGTGAGTTTGAGAAGTGTAGCCTGCTTTTGTCAGAAGAAATAGCCTGTAGTTGTCAATTACATCTAGTTGGATAATGGTGTTCAATCCATCTATGTATGCATTTATTTATTTTTGCCAGAACTGCCTGTTCCAGATAGCAGATGGGTCCGTCTGTGCTGATGGTGGACTCATCTGATTCTGCTTACAGCACTCTCAGTTCTTATCTCGAGTTTTGTCACTTCCTTGTTAAGGTTTTGTTATGTCTGTGGGTACCATTGTTTCTGTGTAAGGCTCTTCTAAGCCCTGATAACTTGCTCCAAGTTCTGCGATTAGGAAACAATGTATCCCTTTTCTGTCTTTTTCTTTTTTGTCCTGTTGATGCCATTGAACATTTAAAAAGGCCTAAATAATCTTTACATTTTATTTGAAATTTCATACATGGGCGCGATATGTTCATCATTCCTTCTGCTCCCTTCCCTTCACTTCAAAACTTCATGATCTCTTCTATAATATCCCTCCCGCCCCTCTCTCTCACACAGTACTGAATTGGTTTATTACTGCTCTTATATATATACATTTAAGGCTGATCTCTTGGGATTATATGGCCTATCAGTGGGCTCATCCATGGAGAAAACTTTTCCTCCCAGTCTCAGTAGCCATTTATTGCCTGTAGCTCTTCCTTATGAAATTTCTCTACCTGTGTTGTCATGGTGACTAGTGTTGTCATAATGCAAGTCTGGTTTAGGAAACCATGTTGTTGAGATTTCATGGATGCAGCATCCTTGTCATGTCTACAAGGTCTATCTCATGACAGGTATCGTGGTCCTTTGGATTTTCCATCTTCCTATCCACTCTTCTGCCATGTTCCCAAAGCCTAGGTATAGGTTTTGTTCTAGATATACCAGTTGCAGTTGAGCTGTCACTTACTCTCTCTATTTGACCATTTATGGATCTCGTTAGCAGTCTCCATCTGCTGGAAAGAAAAAGCTTTGATGAGAAGCTACACTTAGTTGTGCATATAGGTATTTTAAATACAGCTAGAAGTTATATTAGTTTGGGAAAATGGCAATAGTAGGCTGTCCTGTGACCTCCCCAGCCATGGGTAATTGGTTAGGTTTGCAGTAGCAGACATAAACTCCCTCCTGTTTAGTGGTGTGTAAGTTATAAGTGGTTTATAAGCCAATTAGTTGGCTGTGGGTTACCTTTAAGATAGTAAGTGCTGTTATGCCACTGTTGGGGATATCTTGACAGGTTGGAGATTGCTGTGGCTTGTCGTCTTTACAGCTGGATAGGACTATCCCTTGTTTTTTCTTTCTTGGTAACTTTCATATCACTTTCCCATACTATGACAGCTAGGTCTCAGGAAGTCAGTTCTAGTTCAGTTCTTCTAGGTCCTGTGCCCGAAGTGTATGGCATCTTCAGCAATACGATCTTACTTCAGGCTCTGGGAGGAAAGCAAGGGCAAGGACAGTAGCCTATTTTATTTTGGGAGTCTCTTGTATCCTCTTGACGGACAATTCAATGGTAGTGGTTGCATTTCTGTTAGGCATATAGGGGAAACATTATCACCTGCTGTTGTGTAATTTCACTAAATATTATCTCTGTACACATCTCTCATATATGTACTTTTAAGTAAGCTTCTAGGATTATATTTTCCCCAGGGCCTTTACAGAAATCCTTAATCTGTACTATTTATTTAGCATCCGCACAGTGTGAGTTTCCCCAGCTCTTTCTTTTGATCTACAAACTCTTTAGTTCTTGGATGTCCTTCCTCTGCCTTCCCATCTGTCTCTCTCCACCTTTTCCTTCTCATCTCCCTCCCTTTGGGTGTCTGCTTAGGAAAGGCTTGGGAGGTTGTGGTTCTCTGCTGGGCCTCTCCACCTCTTGGGATGTTTGGGTAATGGACTCATTTATTCTCTACATCTAAGAGTAACTACCTTTTTTGTTTGCTTGCTTCTTGCTTTTTGTTAGGATAAGATGACTTTTGAGCTTACATGTGGGACTAGAAACAAGATACTCCATTGGCAACTCTTTGTGCTCTGAGGAGGCACTGGCTTTACAAGTAGGATTCCTGTCAGTCTTAGAGAAAGGGAAGAGTACTTCAAGTGGATCACAAGACATATAGACTTAAAAATGGGATTATTTTACTGATACTAGAGTGAACTGGAGAGACAAAACAAGATTATATTTTTTCCTTTATATAATTACTGACTGATCCTGAATAAATTTTGAAATATCCCATCTTTACATTTTACCCATTGAGTTGTGAGGACTAATGGGTCAGTTTTCCTCCTTTCCCTTCTGTTCTGTTCCATTAAGTTTTGTTCCATTCTTTTCCTTTCCTATTCTTTCCTCTTCTTTGTTTTTCTCTTTCTCATTAATACTGTCAGGTGTCAACAAACACGCTAACTTTGCAAAGATAATAATCACTTTAGCCCCCAAATCTAAACAAACAAAACCAAAAAACAAACAACCCCCAAACCAAACTAAACCAAAAATAACTTTGCTATAGTTATGTATTCACATAATTCCTATAACAGAGGTTCAGTCTTCACTAAAAATTTGGTTTCTTACTCCTGAGAAGAGTGGCTTGCAAGTATCTTACAGTCTTCACTGCAGAAGGAGTTAAAAATGTGTGTGTGTGTGTGTGTGTGTGTGTGTGTGTGAGAGAGAGAGAGAGAGAGAGAGA
>NW_022196914.1:51965174-51975795 GCF_008632895.1 Mastomys coucha
AGAGAGAGAGAGAGAGAGAGAGGTGGGGGGGAGATTGTGCATGGTCGAGGAAGAATAATTTACCAGGGCTCACAGCATATATGTTTATTCTGGTGATTTGGAATTTCCATTGTATTTCTCCTAGGGGTCTTAGGGTAGATACTAAAAAGGCTGCTTAATAAGAAATAGACTGGGCATATGTCTGTAATTTGATCTGCAAATGATTGTGCTGTTAGAATTTGCAGATGTTTAGGACAGTTAATTAAGGAAAAAGAGACTTTTGCTAAATTATTATTATTCTTATTGGATATTTTCTTTATTGGATAACATTTCAAATGTTATCCCCTTTCCTGGTTTCCCTCCCTCGCAGAAACACCCTATCATATCCTCCCTCCCCCTGCTTCTATGAGGGTGTTCCTCCACACACACTACCTCTTCACCCTCGATTCCCCTACACTGGGGCATCTATCAAGCCTTCATGGGACCAAAGACCTTTCCTCCTGTTGATGCATGACAAGGCCATCCTCTGCTACATACACAGCTGAACCATGTGTACTCCTTTGTTGATAGCTTAGTCCCTGGGAGTTCTGGGGGGGGATCTGGTTGGTTGACATTGTTGTTCTTCTTACGGGGTTGCAAACCCCTTCAATTCCTTCAGTCCTTTCTATACCTCCTCGATTGGGGACCCCATGTTCAGTCCAATGGTTGGCTGCAAACATCCGCCTCTGTATTTGTCAGGCTCTGGCAGGGCCTCTCAGGAGACAGCCATATCAGGGTCCTTTCAGCATGTACTTCTTGGCATCCACAATAGTGTCTGGGCTTGGTAACTCTATATGGGATGAATCCCCAGGTGGGACAATCTCTGGGTGGCCTTTCCTTCAGTCGCTGCTCTACACTTTATCTCCATATTTGCTCATGTATTTTGTTCTCCTTCTAAGAAGGGCTAAAGCACCTACACTTTAGTCTTCCTTCTTATTGAGCTTCATGTGGTCTGTGAATTGTATCCTGGCTATTTGGAGCTTTTGGGCTAATATCCATTTATTAGTGAGTTCATAACATCTGTGTGTTTGGTGTTTTTTTTTTTTTTTTTTTTTTTTTTTTTTGCGATTGTGTTACTACACTCAGGATGGTATTTTCTACTTCTCTCCTCTTGCCTAAGAATTTCATGAATTCATCATTTTTAATAGTTGTACATTGTGTAAACATACCGCATTTTCTGTATCCATCCCTCTGTTGAAGGACATCTGGGTTCTTTCCAGCTCCTGGCTATTATAAATAAGGCTGCTATGAAAATAGTGGAGCATGTGTCCTTATTACATGTTGGAGCATCTTCTGGGTATATACCCAGGAGGGGTACAGCTGGGTCCATAGGTGGTACTATGTCCAGTTTTCTGAGGAACTGCCAAACTGATTTCCAGAGTGGTTGTACCAGCTTGCAATCCTATCAGCAATGGAAGAGTGTTCCTCTTTCTCCACATCCTTGCCAGTATCTGCTGTCACCTAAGTTTTTGATCTTAGCCATTCTGACTGGTGTGAGGTAGAATCTCAGGGTTGTTTTGATTTGCATTTCCCTGATGACTAAGGATGTTGAACATTTCTTTAAGTGCTTCTCAGCCATTCAATATTCCTCAGTTGAAAATTCTTTGTTTAGCTCTGTACCCCATTTTTAATAGGGTTATTTGGTTCTCTGGAATCTAGCTTCTTGAGTTCTTTGTATATATTGGATATTAGCCCTCTGTTGGATGTAGGATTGGTAAAGGTCTTTTCCCAATGTGTTGGTTGCCTTTTTGTCCTATTGACATTGTCCTTTGTCTTACAGAAGCTTTGCAATTTTAAGAGGTCCCATTTGTCGATTCTTGATCTTACAGCATAAGCAATTGGTGTTCTGTTCAGGAATTTTTCCCTGTGCCCATGTGTTCAAGGCTCTTCCCCACTTTCTTTTCTATAAGTTTCAGTGTATCTGGTTTTATGTGAAGGTCCTTGATCCTCTTGGACTTGAGCTTTGTATAAGGTGATAAGAATAGGTCAATTTGCATTTTTCTACATGCTGACTGCCAGTTGAACCAGCATCATTTGTTTAAAATGCTCTTTTTTCCACTGGATGGTTTTAGCTCCTTTGTCAAAGATCAAGTGAACACAGGTGTGTGGGTTCATTTCTGGGTCTTCAATTCTATTCCATTCATCTTCCTGCCTGTCTCTGTACCAATACCATGCAGTTTTTATCACTATTGTTCTGTAGTACAGCTTGTGGTCAGGGGTGGTGATTCCCCCAGAAGTTCTTTTATTGTTGAGAATAGTTTTTTGCTATCCTGGATTTTTTGTTATTCCAAATGAATTTGCATATTGCTCTTTCTAACTATGAAGAATTGAGGTGGAATTTGTAGATTGCTTTCACCAAGATAGCCATTTTTACTATATTAATCCTGCCAATCCATGAGCATGGGAGATCTTTTCATCTTCTGAGATCCTCTTCAGTTTCTTTGTTCAGAGACTTGAAGTTCTTGTCATACAGAGCTTTCATTTGCTTGGTTAGAGTCACACCAAGGTATGTAATATTATTTGTGACTATTGTGAAGGATGTCATTTCCCTAATTTCTTTCTCAGCTTGTTTATCCTTTGAATGGAGGAAGGCTACTGTTTGTTTGAGTCAATTTTATATCCAGTCACTTTGCTGAAATTGTTAATCAGCTTTAGGAGTTCTCTGGAATTTTGAAGGTCACTTAAGTATACGATCATATCATCTGTAAATAATGATATTTTGACTTCTTCCTTTCCAATTTGTACTCCTTTGATCTCCTTTTGTTGTCTAATTGCTCTGGCTAGAACTTCAAGTACAATATTGAATAGGTAGGAAGAGAGTGGGCAGCCTTGTCTAGTCCCTGATTTTAATGGGATTGCTTCAAGTTTCTCTCCATTTAGTTTGATGTTGGGCACTGGTTGCTGTATATTGCTTTTACTATGTTTAGGTATGAGCCTTGAATTCCTGATCTTTCCAAGACTTTTATTATGAAGGGATGCTGAATTTTGTCGTGCTTTCTCAGCATCTAATGAAATGATCATGTGGTTTTTAAAATTTGTTTATGTAGTGGATTACATTAATGGATTTCCATATATTGAACTATCTCTGCATCCCTGGGATGGAGCCTACTTGATGGTGGTGAATGATTGTTTTGATGTGTTCTTTGGTTCGGTTGGCAAAAATTTATTTTTCCATCAATATTCATAAGGAAGATTGGTCTGAAGTTCTCTTTTTTTGTTGGATCTTTGTGTGGTTTAGGTATAAGCATAGTTGTGGCGTCATAGAATGAATTGGGTAGTGTTCCTTCTGTTTATATTTGGTGGAATAGTTTGAAGAGTATTGGTATTAGGTCTTCTTTAAAGATCTTATAGAATTCTCCACTAAACCCATGTGGTCCTGAGCTTTTTTAGGTTGGGAGACAATTAATGACTGCTTCTATTTCTTTAGGGGTTACGGGACCATCTAGATGATTTATCTGATCCTGTTTTAACTTTGGAACCTTGTATGTATCTAGAAAATTGTTCATTTCATCCAGATTTTTCAGTTTAGTTAAGCATAAACTTTTGTAGAAGGGTCATGATTTTTTTAATTTCTATGCTTTTCGTTGTTATGTCTCCCTTTTCATTTCTGATTTTATTAATTTGGATACTGTCTATGTGCCCTCTGGTTAGTCTGGCTAAGGGTTTATCTATTGTGTTGATTTTCTCAAAGAACCAGCTCCTGGTTTTGTTGATTCTTTGTATAGTTCTTTTTGTTTCTATTTGGTTGATTTCAGCCCTGAGTTTCATTCTTTTCTGCTTTCTACTGCTCTTGGGTGTATTTGCTTCTTTTTGTTCTAGAGCTTTCAGGTGTGGTGTCAAGCTGCTAGTGTAAGCTCTCCTGTTTCTTTTTGGAGGCAATTAGAGCTATGAGTTTTCTTCTTACCACTGCTTTCATGTGTCTCATAAGTTTTGGTATGATGTGTCTTCATTTTCATTAAATTCTAAAAAGTCTTTCATTTCTTTTTTTAAATTTCTTCCTTAACAAAGTTATCATTGAGTAGAGCGTTGTTCAGTTTCCATGTGTATGTGTGTTTTCCGTTGGTTTTGTTGGAATTGAAGACCAGTCTTAGTCCATGGTGATCTGATAGGGTGCATGGGATTATTTCAATCTTCTTGTATCTGTTGAGGCCTCTTTTGTGGCCAGTTATATGGTCAATTTTGGATAAGGTACCATGAGGTGCTGAGAAGAAGGAATATTCTTTTGCTTTAGGATGAAATATTCTATATATCTGTTTCATCAATTTGGTTCATAACTTCTGTTAGTTTCACTGTGTCTTTGTTTAGTTTCTATTTTCATGATCTGTCCATTGCTGAGAGTGGGATGTTAAAGTCTCCCGCTTTTATTGTCTGGGGTGTGATGTGTGCTTTGAGCTTTAGTAAAGTTTCTTTTATGAATGTGGATGCCCTTGCATTTGGAGCATAGATTTTCAGAATTGAGAGTTCATCTTGGTAGATTTTTCCTTTGATGAGTATGAAGTGTCCTTTCTTATCCTTTTTGATAACTTTTGGTTGAAAGTTGATTTTATTTGATATCAGAATGAGTACTCCAGCATGTTTCTTGGGATCATTTGCTTGGAAAATTGTATTCCAACCTTTTACTCTGAGGTAGTGTCTGTCTTTGTCACTGAGGTGCATTTCCTGTATGCAGCAAAATGCTGGGTCCTGTTTACATAACAAGTTTGATAGTC
Source organism: Mastomys coucha (assembly GCF_008632895.1). Taxonomy (NCBI): domain Eukaryota; kingdom Metazoa; phylum Chordata; class Mammalia; order Rodentia; family Muridae; genus Mastomys; species Mastomys coucha. Next base: position 51,969,902 of record NW_022196914.1, read on the forward strand.
TTTTTATTGGGGAATTGAGTCCATTGTTGTTAACTGATATTAAGGAAGAGTGGTTGTTAACTTCCTGTTATTGTTGTTGTTAGAGGTAGAATGATGTTTGTATGGCTATCTTCTTTTGGGTATGTTGAAAGATTACTTTCTTGTTTTTTTCCCAGTGTAGTTTACCTCCTTGTATTGGTGTTTTCCATCTGTTATCCTTTGTAGGGCTGGATTTATGGAAAGATACTGTGTAAAATTGGTTTTGTCATGGAATATCTTGTTTTCTTCATCTATGGTAATTGAGAGTTTTTCTGGTTATAGGATCCTGGGCTGACATTTATGTTATCTTAGGGTCTGTATGACATCTGCTCAGGATCTTCTAGCTTTTCATAGTCTCTGGTGAGAAGTCTGGTGTAATTCTGATAGGTCTGCCTTTATATGTTTCTTAACCTTTTCCCCTTACTGCTTTTACTATTCTTTCTTTGTTTTGATTATTATGTGACGGGAGGAATTTCTTTTCTGGTCCAGTCTATTTGCAGTTCTATAGGCTTCTTGTATGTTCATGGGCATCTCTTTCTTTAGGTTAGGGAAGTTTTCTTTTATATATATACATATGTGTGTGTGTGTGTGTGTATGTTTTTCCAGACAAAGTTTCTCTGTTTAGGTCTGACTGTCCTGGAACTCTCTTATAGACCAGGGTGGCCTCGAACTCAGAAATCCACCTGCCTCTGCCTCCCAAGTGTGGGGATTAAAGGTGTGTGCCACCAATTGCCTGGCTTCTCCTATAATTTTTTTGAACATATTTACTGGCCCTTTAAGTTGGGAATCTTTGCTTTCTTTTATATCTATTATCCTCAGGTTTGTTTTTCTCATTTTGTCCTGGATTTCCTGGATGTTTTGGGTTAGGAGCTTTTTGTATTTTGCATTTTCTTTGACTGTTGTGCCAATGAAAATGTTTTCTATGGTATCTTCTGCACCTGAGATTTTCTCTTCTGTCTCTTGTATTCTATTGGAGATGCTTGCATCTATGACTCCTGTTTCCTAGGTTTTCTAACTCCAGGTTTGTGTCTCTTTGTGATTTGTTTACTGTTTCTAGTTCCATTTTTAGTACGTGGATCGTTTTTGTTCATTTCCTTCGCCTGTTTGATTGTGTTTTCCTGTCATTCTTTAAGGGATTTTTGTGTTTCCTCGTTAGGGGCTTTTAGCTGTGTACCTGTGTTCACCTGTATTTCTTTAAGGGAGTTATTTATGTCTTCTTAAAGTCCTCTATCAGCATCATGAGATATGGTTTTAAATCTGAATCTTGCTTTTCTAGTGTGTTGGGGTATTCAGGACTTGCTTGTGGTGGGAGAGTTGGGTTCTGATGATGCCAAGTAACCTTGGTTTCTGTTTCTTATATTCTTAAGCTTGCCTCCCACCATCTGGTTATCTCTAGTGCTCCCTGCCCTTGATATATGTCCTTCTTGTAATCCTGGTTGTGTCAGAACTCCTCAGAGCCCATCTGTCTCAGTGCTCCTGTGATTCCAGGATCCTGTGATCCTGAGATTCTGGGTGTGTCAGAGTTCCTGAGAATCAAGCTGTCTCTGAGACCCTGAGATCCTGGTGTGACCAAGCTCCTGGGATCTGGAATCCTGGGATCCTGTGGACCTGTGATCCTAGATGTGTTAGAGTGTCTGGGATTGGAGTCTTCTCTGGGTGATGTTGGACTGGCTGGGGAGTTTGCACCCAAGGTAAACCAGTGCAGACCGGAAGGAACCTGAGTCACTGCTTGGGCAGTGTTCCTGGGTCCCTGGATCCTGCTGGTCCCAGTTACTCCCAGTGGTGTTGGAACAGATGTGTTCTACTCACCTCCGATCCTAAGATCCTAGAGGCGTGCTAGAGTCTGTCTGAGAGTAGAGCTGCCTCTGGGGGCTGTGGGACTGACTGCCGAATTTGCGCCCAAAGTAAACTGGTGCAGCTTGCTAAATTATTTTAATTGTATTCTTCAATTATGTTTTGATATACCAAGAAAACACTAAAATGTCATAGTGATCTGATTAGTACCATGCACTTATTATAACACATTTTCTATTTCAATGACTTTGTAATTGTCAATATTAGTATAATTTATCCCTTTCAACTGTTTTGGGATAAAAGTACACTTTAAAATTATAGTGTTGATTAGGTTAAGAGGATTCAATTAATATATGACATAGTATTATCTGTGCTGGAAAGCTGACATCCAGGGAGTTTAGAAAGGGCACATGTGCACTCTATTTTAGATAAACTCTTTGGAGTGATGCACTTTGTACCATTTACTAGTTTCTACTCTCCTTGCCTTGTATCTCCTTGCTGAACTAGTCCACAAGGAGTCAGTTGGCTATTCCAACTGTAGTTAGGACAAGGCATTTTCTTTAACAACCTTTTATCTTACCTTATATTTTAATGTGGGAACCTTGGAACACTGGTCCTCAGTGAACAGGAGTGAAGTGTACATACATGCTTTGTACACACAGTTTATCTTGTTTGAGGGATGCAGGGTAAGGAGGGTTGGAGATATCTGTTAGCAGTGCCTTAGGCTCAACTGCCATAGGCTGAGTTTGCCACTCTGTTCTTTACCTGGTTACAAAGTAATACTCACAGGCAGTATAATTCGACAGGTATGGAATCATGATATTTTGCGGTATCTTCCTAGATACAGGAGACTAAGCTTCAAGATTCCTGTTTCCTAGTCTCAGTTGCTTGCTTGCTAGTTTTGAAGGAAGGTATTTGTTCCCTCTGACCATATTTTAGTAAGAAGAAGATCGCCTGATTTTGTACTCAGGAGAGGTTGTCTCAACTTCTGATATAAAACCTATAAAATACACCCAACTTCAAAATTCCTTTTCTACTCTCTCAGTGATCATAGGTAGAATCACAGTCTTTAAACCCAGAAGATACATATTCCGGACCATAATGTTTCCCCATTTTTAAAAAACTCATATTGAATTGCTTTCAATTTTCAATTTAGTATTATTGCCTGTTTTTGTGTATGGCATGTATGAGTGTGGCTGTGCATGTGCGATCACATGTTTGTGAAGGGCTGATTACTGTGGCATTGGTTCTCTTTCAAACTTTATGTGGATTCTTGGATTGAATTTAGATCAGCAGGCGTATGTGGCACATGCCTGAATTTCCTACTACTTCCTTCTTGCCATCCCTCATAACATTCTTTTTTTTTGGTTTTTCGAGACAGGGTTTCTCTGTGTAGCCCTGGCTGTCTGTAGACCAGGCTGGCTTCAAACTCAGAAATCCTCCTGCCTCTGCCTCACTAGTGCTGGGATCAAAGGCATGTACCACCACTGCCTGGCCCTCATAACATTCTTAAATAACTTTAATTGATACAAAAGTGTTTTCAACATGTTGAATTAATTTTTTCTCCATCATTGTAACCTGCTGGTTTAGTTTCTCCCTTTGAAGTAGAAGTCTGAAGAGCCAGGCCAGACCTGACAGATGAAGTATATGAGTCTCTCTGGGGTGTGCATCACTCACCTTCTGAGCCATTGCTCATGGCTTGTCTTCTCTTGTCCCTCTTTTTAGGTGTATTTTCTTTCTAGTTCCTATAGACTGTTGATACATACATATTAAGTTTCCTCTTTCAGCAGCACAGCCTGGTGCTTTCATAGTCGTGTTGAACTTGAAGTATATCAGTACCTGTGTTCGGCACCCCACTGCTGCCTCATACCTCCGTACCACATGAGACATCCTCAGCCTGAGTTCAAGGCCTTTGATAGACTTCTGATGTGGGAAAGAGTGTTTCTGGCCCCCTCCCCCCAGCCAGTGGTATTGTTGTTTGTTGTTTTTGCACAGAATTTTACAGTTTCTTTTGTTAAGTTAATTTTGTTGGGTTTACCAATATGTTTCAGAGTACACTGTCCTTTTGGAATGCTAAATATGTTTGTTATTTCCTTAGTTTTGTCTTCAAATTTGATAATTTTGTTCTAATTTTCTAAAGTCAAAAGGGCTTATCTGATTAGTTTCATCTGAATTTTGGAAGTGAAGACATTTTACTTCTTATTTTCTTTCATTGACATAATGCAGTCAAGGCTATCAAATGCTTGTTAGTATAACTGACTAGAACTTAGATATTTAGAAATTAATCTATTATTTAATTCCATTTTCTCTCTTCATTTTTTCCCTTTATCAATTGATTCCTATATAGAGATATATTTAAAAAACTTTACACACAAAAATCACCAAATCAGAAATAATTCCATATAAATTTGAAAATTTGTGATTTCTAATACTGATTTTAGGTTTTTTTCGAGACAGGGTTTCTCTTTGTAGCCCTGGCTGTCCTGGAACTCACTCTGTAGACCAAGCTGGCCTTGAACTCAGAAATCCGCCTGCCTCTGCCTCCCAAGTGCTGGGATTAAAGGCTTGTGCCACCACCGCCAGGCTTCTCATACTGAATTTTTTCATTTTTACCTATTAAATAACTTTCTTTCTTTTCATAGTAATCTAAACGTTAATTAGGAACTTCCACCTAGATAATCATCTTTTCACTTAAAAATTTATAGAATGCAACTTCATCTGGTATAAGTTGAATCAAAGTAAAAGAAAATTATTTAAGGCTGACAGCCACCCATTGGACTGAGCACAGGGTCCCCCAGGAAGGAGCTAGAGAAAGGACCTAAGGAGCTGAAGGTTTTGCAGCCCCTTAGGACAAACAACAATATGAATTAACTAGTACCCTCAGAGCTCTCAGGGACTCAACCACCAACCAAGGAGTACACATGGTGGGACTAATGGCTCCAGCAGCATATGTATAGCAGAGGATGGCCAAGTCGGTCATCAATGGGAGGAGAGGCTCTTGGTCCTGTGAAGGTTCTATGCCCCAGTGTAGGGGAATGCCAGGGCCAGTAAGCAGGAGAGGGTGGGGTGGTGAGCAGGGGGAGGGGGGAGGGAACAGGGGTTTGTTTTTGTTTTTGTTTATTTTATTTTTTTATTTTTTATTTTTTGGAGGGGAACCTGGGAAAAGAGATATTGTATGACATGTAAATAAAGAAAACATCTAATAAAAAAGAAAATTATTTGAAATAATTTTTTATCAAATTATTATGAACCACTACTAGTTAATGATTTACTTTCATATGTGAAAGTGTTTTGTAAATCATAAAATACCATGTTTTACTATTTACCATTGTATAAAAATGGTGAAATTTTTCTATCACACCTTGACATGTAGAAGTAAATCTCAATATTTATTAACACTTAATTACTTTTGGGCATACAGAGGATTTTAAGTGGGCTACCATTGCCACAAACTGTAGATAATTCACTCCTATTGTTACTCTTTAAAAAGTCCGTTTACTTCCCATTCTTCACACCCTGCCTCACTCCATGCAGCCTCCTGGTCGCAGTTGTAGTACTGTGGTAAAGGTTTCTTATTACAGCCCTCTCTGTACTGAAACCATGATTTTGCTTTTGCTGCCTGCATACCCAGTATATGCTACATTCTACTATTCGTTTTTCTTTTAGTCGTATGTCTTCCCCACTAACAAGTCTGGAAATCACCGAGGGCAGCACTCCTGTCTTTTTGTTTTTTCCCCAAAGTATAGAAGTACTAGGGGCTTATTAACTGTTGATAGTGCTTAGAATAGTGTATACTTAAAGTTTCTTAGGATATTTGAAAATATTTTTTTGTTTCTAATTTTATCTAATTAAAATAGGTGTATGCTACTAATTTTTAAAGCTCCATTGCCATAGTTTTTCTGTTAGTGGGTTCTAAATTCATGTTTTAGATGCTTTATAGTTGTCAAGGACACAGTCTGCGGTTGGGAAAAGATAGAGGCCCTGAGTTTGACATCTGGCCCCAGTACCCACTACATGCAGCCCCTTAGGAGGAACAACAATATGAACTAACTAGTACCCTCGGAGCTCCCAGGGTCTCAACC
>NW_022196914.1:51976691-51977755 GCF_008632895.1 Mastomys coucha
GCAGGTGTGGTTGGTAATCCTCAGGCTGGGAGATGGGGACAGAAATATACTGGAACTTGCTGACCAGTCAGCCTCACCTGTTCAGCATATTAGGCAGAGAGTGACCCTGTCTCAAAACAAGTGGATACCATATCTTGAACAATTCATGTATAAATACATGCACCATAATACACAATCCCTCCTACTACATGTATGCACACAAAATGGTTGACTAATAAAGTTTCTAAAAGCAAATGCCATTGATGTCTAAATATATTGAATTTAGACTGGGAAATGGCTTTTCTCATGATGGGGATACCACTGTGATTCTTACGATTTTATTTGTAGCTTTAAAAACTAATAGTTTTAAATATGATTCCATATATCTTCTAAATTTGGAGAGGAAATTGGCTTATGTCGGTATTAAGGTTGAGTGTTTCTTTGAAAACCTGTTTACTTCCTTCTGTGGTATTAAAGTTTTGAACTCTGTCTACAAGTTTCAAATTTTAATTAGCTTTTAATTTCAAATAGTATTTTAACTACATCTACCCCTCTCCTAATTCCTCCAAGACCCACCCATTTGTCCCTACCCACTGAGCTTTGTGTCCAATTTATTTTTTTAAACCCAATTTGAGAAGCTCATGAATTCTTTTTTTTAAACTTTTATTACATTATGATGAGAAAAGTTACATGATTTCAATTTGTCTTAATTTGTTAACATTTAAAAACATATTTTAAGTAAATAGAATTAAATCACATTCTTGTTTCCCTTTTGTACCCCAACTCCTCCCAGAGACCCCTTCTTCAATTCCTACAATATCTTTTTTGTCATATTGTTTAAAATTTAAAAAATATCATAACAATAAAAATGAGTATTATAAAAGTTGTTTGATATAAAACAACAATTTAACAGTGTTATGTAGATGCTTGTCTAGCAATACTGAAAATACATACGTTTTTCTCAGTATAAATTTTAAATAACTCCAAACACATTAACTATTAAACATATTAAGATAGTCTATATTTCAAAATAATACATCATTACTAGTATTTTCTTAAATGAACATAAATATATAAAGTCTTTT
>NW_022196914.1:51979096-51979407 GCF_008632895.1 Mastomys coucha
GGAGAAATTTACATGTAAATAAAGAAAATATCTAAAAAAAAAAAATTCAGATGCTGTACTAATAGTAGTAATGAAGTAACAATAAAAATGCATTAAAAAAAAAAGTACCTACCACCAAAATGTACCAACTCAGAGTTTAAAAAAAAAAGACACATCCTCATGTTGGTAGAATGATGGCTGAATGGAAACTACAGTGAAAGTTCCCTTTCACTTCACCTTCCTGTAATCATCTCATATGGCATGTAATATATAAGTCTGATTAATTAAATTTCCCTTATAAATAAAAAAAAAAAGAGATGGTGTGTGTATTA
>NW_022196914.1:51981596-52002140 GCF_008632895.1 Mastomys coucha
TCTTAAGGTCCTGTATCATCATCATGATAAGTGATTTTAGATCTGAATCTTGCGTTTCTGGTGTGATCGTGTGTCCAGGACTTGCTATGGTGGGAGAATTGGCTTCTGATGATGCCAAGTAACCTTGGTTTGTGTTGTTTATTTTCTTACACTTGCCCCCTGCCATCTGGTTATCTCTAGTACTAGCTCCCCTTGCTAAATCTTACTGGAGTCAGTCCTTCCTGTGATCCTGGTTGTATCAGAACTCCTCAGAGTCAGGCTGTCTCTGTGATCCTGTGATTCTGGGATCCTGTGACCCTGGGCTTGTTAGAGCACCTGGGAGTGCAGCAGCTTCCTCTGGGTGTTGTGGGACTGGCTGTTGAGCCTGGGCCCAAGGTCACCAGCCCAGAGAGACTGGAAGGAACTTGAGCCACTCTGCTGGTGGAGTTCCTGTGTGCCCGGTCCTGCTGGTCCCAGTTACTCCTGGTGTTGGGACAGATATTGGTTCCTCCTCACCTCTGATCCTGAGAGTGTCAGAGCGTCTGGGAGTGGAGCTTCCTCTGGGTGTTGTGGGACTGGCTTCAGAGCTTGCACCCAACGTCTGCTCAGGACACCAGCCCACTCATGAATTCTTAAATACCTTCCAGCACAGGGATTACAAACATTCATGACCATGCCTATTTATTTGTTTTTCACATCCGTGTGTGTGTGTGTGTGTGTGTGTGTGTGTGTGTGTGTGTGTGTGTGTAACTCAGATTCTCAGTCTTGCATGGCAAGTGGCTTGCCAACTACACCTTGAATCCTTGGCAATTCAGCCTGAGAATGGTGAGCTTAGCAGGGACTACAGTACTAAAGAAAATTGTGTTTCTCTCTCAGCAGTTACCAGACTCCAGTAGCTCCTCCTCAAGGTTGGATTTAGTCCCTAGGTGGATTTAGCCTGGTTATGGCTTGCACAGATCTCCTGCATACTCTCCCAACCTCTATGAGGTCATATGTACAGTGCCCAAAGACACTGTTTCCTTGCAGTCACTTGTCACTTGGCCCAAACCCCTTTCTGCACGCTCTGATGTCATTATCCCCATAAGCATGGCAGGAGGGGTATGCTATTATTAATCATAATGTAAACATCTGACATGCTAGATATCTGGTATATGATCCCAATAAAAGAATCTCTCAACCCCCAAAGGGGTTGTGACCCACAGGTTAAGAACCACTGATCTAGAGGAAGAGCTATAGGCAATTGGTTGCTAAGAGTAGGAGAATCGGTGTTCAGGGACGAGCCCTTGATATAACCTATCAAACCAGTTAGGAAGATCAGTTGCCAAAAATATTTGAACAACACTAAATGATCTCAGCAGATTGTGTTTACAAATTTAATATGCATGTGTATATATGTGCTACACACACACACACACCGCACACGTTGTGGTAGTTTAAATGAGTTGGCCCCTATAGATTTGAATGCTTAGTAACCAGGGAGTGGAAGTCTTTGAAAGGATTAGAAAGATTAGGAGGTATGGCCTTATTGGCTGATGTATGCTACCTTTGAGGTGTCAAAACCCCATGCCAGGTTACTCTCCCTTCCCCCAACCTGTGGATCAGGATGTAGCTCACACCACCAGCTCTAGCACCATTTGTGCCAACATGCTCCCCGCCATAATGGACTAAACCTGAACCAGTTAGCAAGCTCACACTTAAATGCTGTCCTGGATGAGAGTTGCTTTGGTCATGGTGTCTCCTCAGCAACAGAACAGTGACTAAGACATATACATACATGTACCAATTATAATTAAAGATTAAGAAACCATGAATTTGAAAAGGACTGGGAGGGACACAGGGATTGGAGGGAGGGAGAGAATGATGTAAATATGCGAAATTCTCAAAAAAAAAGTTTGCATCCCCTTATGGGGGCAGACAGGAGGGTCCCAGGAGCTTGCTGCTCACACCAAATTTATTAGACTCTGTCTCAAAAAAGGTGAAAAGGAATAGGTGAAGACCACCAGTGTCAACATTTTTCCTACACAGATATACAGGTATACACACCTACACATGTATGTGGACACATACATGTGCCACATGCATATACAATCATAGTAAATAAAGATCAAGAGCAATGAAAGCAAATTTATATTTTAAGAAGACAAATGTTCTTGTTTATTTTTACAAAGGATTATACTTGATCAGACATTTGTTATTACATGGCATAAAGTGTCTTTAACATCTGTCAGGGTGACTGGTACTTTGATTTTATGACCGTTAATGCTGAAAAGGTCACTTCACTTATATGGTACAAACATATATGGTAGAAGTACAGTTAGGGCCATTCCAGGAATTGTTGGAAATTGTTTAATAATGCTAAATTAACTTTTATTTAACAATTTTTAAATGAAATTAAAGGAAGTAAGGAATACCAGTTCTTAAAACCAAACATTCCAACATATGAATCCAAAGATTAACCAGCTTGATACATGATGAGGAGTGGTGCTAGGAAATGGGAAAAGCTTTTGTTTTTATAATTCAAAATATGTTTCTAAAAAGGGAGAAGACTTTGTATACATATAAGAACACATTGATTCACAACAGGAAAGTCTGGCTGGAATCAGAGCTGAGTTGTTTGAGGAACTCACTGTGTGGTGTGGTGAGGTGCTCAGAACCAAGCCTGCAGTGAGGTTGCATGCTACAGTAAGGCAAGCACTGAACTACTAGGCTTGGTGCTAAAATACTGAAACTGGAAAATTCTAAGGTTTCAGGAGCAGTAACATGTCATCATTAGTGCTCTGGGTATGCGTGGCAATCCGTTCTCTGAGCATAGCATACATAGCAAGCAGATCATGGCATCAATTGTGTTTTGGGACTGCACAACAAGTTGGAGCCTGAGGATTATCTTCACTTTAAACCAGAGTAAGTGCTATTTTCAAGTGTAGCCTCTAGTGTCTTTACTGTATAGAGCTTAGCTAAAGATTGAATGGAAGGTTTCCGGTTTGTTTATATAATAACTCCATGTGCATCCATGTGCATATGCTCCACAGTACACATCTGGGGTCAGAGGAGGACAACTCGTTCATCCAGGTGGGTTCCAGGGTCAGAACTCAGGTCATCAAGTGCCTTTAGAGTCCGAGTACTCTTGGTGGCCTGGGATGAAATTTTGTTTAAGTTCTACAAGCAGCTGTATTTCTACAGTTGTTGATTAGTTATTAATTAATTTTTATTGTTTTATCTTTGTTCTTTGCAGTTTTCCAGAGTTGTTTTTAAATGTGTAATTTTTAACTTGCCTATCTCAGGAGGCAAGTGTTTTCTGTTTCTGGGCATACCTAACCATGTGTTGTTTGCCTCAATTCCCAGCATGAGACAGCAGCAAAGCAACTTTTTTGTGTGCATCCAACTTACATGTCTATCTAATTAAAGACTTTCATTTGTGTTGTTTCCTGGGCCACCTGATCTGGAGAATGTGTAGCAGCAGGCATTTTTACTATGACTTTTAAGAAAAGCTTGGCTTTAGCATTATTGTGTGGTTTCACAGTTTTTGACACTTCAAGTCTGTTTTTTAGCCTAACTGTTAATGGTGAGGAAGTTTAAAAGACAACTTTAGAACCGGGATTTCTAACTTCTCACACCTCCTTAACACCAGGTGGCAAGTGCTATTAAACATTTGATCAGGCTGATCTAGTTTCACTGCTAAGAACTGCTACAGTCCCATGAGTAGCCTTTTGGTGGCTGCCAAATGCCTCCTGAGACTCCTTAGCTGACTGTAATCTGACAGACTATTGGTGTTTTGTCACCCAGGAGTTACATGTGGACACTGATATGTGCCATTGGTCAAGCTGGGATTATGTAGTGGGAGGAAGGGAAGTGTCTTTCTCTACTCAGCATGGATTTGAAAGACAAGAGAATTTATTCTTTTTAAAAATAATTAAACACAAATACGTAAGTTAAGTTTTACTATCCTAAGTTTCCTCCTGTGCTCTGTGACCTAGCTCTTTGTGTATGGATGACCAGTCTGTGCTGCTTTGAGACTGTGTCAGGACAGTGGAAGGACAGGGGGATCCCTCTCTGTGGTTATAAGGAAGATGGGAGGTAGAGCATCCCTTGGGGTGACTCAGAGCTCTTGGTAGAAGGAGTGGGCCTGTGATGGCCACAAGGGTATCTTTTGGCAGTATTCCTTGAAGACGTAGTGCCTGGAGTCTGGAAGGCATCAATCAGGAAGGAACAAGGAAGTCACAAACAAAAGTAAATCAGGGTAGGGAAAGTTCTATAAATCTAGAAAAATTATCCTAATTAGTCACTTAAGGGGGCAGGGAGTGCTTAAGGAAGGCTTTCCATAACGTGCACAAGTACACATGAGAAGTGGGTGTTTGGGATTCCCTTTGAAGAGAAAATGTAAGTTCTCACACAGTTGATTTACTGTTTTCAAAGAGAATTGATATTTTAATATTTTTATGGTCATTGATACTGAGATTTAAGGTCTAAGCATGGGAAGTGAGGTTTTTGATTTTTAATATAGACTATAGAATATAGAATATAGACTACTCACGACTTTTATAAAATGGCCTTCACAAATAGTCTGCTATCTTTTGAGATTCCCTAATCTTGCTTTATTTCCTACTATGAAAACTAGTTTAGCAGCGTGGAAATTTTTGTGGTCAGTACCACTTGATTTCTTCATGTCCTGTGACCATAGCAAAGAGACCAAATCTTAAGTGTTTTGAGGAGATGCTGTGCTAGAATTGGTACCTAAGAGAAAATCTTACATTTCTGCCCTTGAATGTCTTGAGAGGACAAACCCCAATGATTCTTTAAGTGCCATCTATGTGCCTTATCTAAAAGACTCATTCATTCATTCATTAGTATTTGCTGGGTACCTACTCTTAAGGTACTGGGAGCAGATAAAACACAGTCACGATGATTATGATAGTTAAATAGTATGAGATTAAGGGCAGTGTTTTTTCTGGACTTTAATTCAATATGGCCTCTGTAGTTATGAATGTCAAATACATAACCCATACAGTTTAAAAATTACAAATAACAATTCTTTAAATTTCATGCTTTGTTAATTTGAATAATTTTTTCTTACTAAATAAAAGAAGGCAGCAAAATGGAAACAGAATCGTTTGTCATCACTGGATTCAAGTGAAGTGCAGGATAATTTAGATATTTGCCTCATAAATCCTTGATAGGATTTTTCATAAAAATAAAGTGAAATTGTTAGTTAAAAGGTTGTTACTTTCAGATATTAGCAAATTCAGTATTCATATAATCATCCTGTTAGATTAAAAACTGCGTCCAGATTGTTTCTTGTCATTCTTTTTTTTTTTTCTTTTTTTTCAGTTTTTCGAGACATGGTTTCTCTGTGTAGCCCTGGCTGCCCTGGAACTCACTCTGTAGACCAGGCTAGCCTCGAACTCAGAAATCCGCCTGCCTCTGTCTCCCAAGTGCTGGGATTAAAGGCGTGCGCCCCCACTACCCAGCTCTTGTCACTCTTTATGTTTGGTGACTTGTTGTGTTGTGACTTACCTGGACAGATAGAGAAATGCTGTGCTCTATTTGTTGAAATATTTGTCTCCAGACAGCAGCTTTCATTGCAGATCTCGTCTTCTAGAATGCTGCTGGCTAGTTTTATGTAACTTTGACACAGACTAGAATCATCTGAAAGGAGGGAACCTCAATGGAGAAAATGTTTCCATAAGAGTCAGCTGTCAGGCATTTTCTTAATTAGTGATTGATGGGGAAGGCCCAGCCCTTTGTGGGTGGTGCCGTCCCTGGGCTGGTGTCCTAAGTTCTATAAGAAAGCAGGCTGAACAAGCCATAAGTAGCAAATCAGTAAGCAGCACTTTTCTATGGTCTCTGCATCAGCTCTTGTTTCCAGTTCCTGCCCAGTTTGTGTTCCTGTCCTGACTTCCTTCAGTGATAAACAGTGATGTGAAAGTGTAGGCCAAATAAATCCTTTCCTCCCCCAGTTGCTCTGATCATGGCCTTTCATCACAGCCACAATAATCCTAAGACAAGAACTTTCAGATATTCTTACTTTAGTGTTTCCCATGCTGTTATTGTGGGGAGCCACTGGGGAGCACAGGGTATTTGTATCTAATGCTGAAGGCTCTTGCTGCTCCTATGTGTGGGCTCTTCAAAAGCAGGAAGCACGAGTATTCATGCATGACTTAGTTACACATTACTGGATATTAGCTAGCCAAAATTATAAGAGTAATTAATCTGTCAATAATGGAGGGAAGGTATTCTTTCATTTGACAGTTTGACGAAATTGAGTTTCAGAAACTTTATTATTATTATTAATATTTTAACACAAGAACCATAAAAGCAGATGGAAAAGGTGAATTAACTTTGGACATAGTCAGTACAAAGAATTGGAGAAACAGTTGTACATTGTGCTTATTGTGCGTGTCTCTTTTCCAGAAACCAGTCAAGGTCCTTCTGCTTCATTCTGTTTCCTTCAAATTCCTCACACTTGGTATAACATCTCTTTCCTCCAGCCTCTGATGTAGGCCCCACCTCTGACTCGTGGTTACTGGTGGGCTATAGACCCAGGGCCTTACATAGCACAAGGGGTCACAGGAAACTACATTTCTTTTTGTGTAGCAGTCAGGCACTGGTCATGGGCAGGCAGGTTGGAGGCCTTCCTCTCTTTCCGCAGGGAAATTTGCCATCACAGCCAGTGAGTAATGTGATTGGGTGGCTCATAGAGAGGCAGGCTATGGAGGATATGTGTGTTCAATGGGTGTTCCATCACTGGCAAGAATACTTGTTTAAAGGGACATTGCCTATATTCCCTATGGTGTACTCAGTATGAGCCACACTACCATTGTGAGATATGGCTTCTGAAAGGAGCTGCCATGTTCATCACACATGCTAGATAGGGAGAGAGCTAAGCAGTGACCTAAGAGTGCCATCACATTGGAGGGATACTCAACTGTATTGCACACTCACTGCCATTTGCAGAGATTTATCTGGATAATTTTGTGAATGTCTACTCAGTGGTACTTCGTGCTTCCCAGTAAAATACCTGTTGATTCTGGAATGGAGAAATAATTAAATAATAAAGCTTGATTTGCATAGGGTTTCTTTTTCTGTGACAGATGCTTGGTGTGTTTTCACGGGAGTAAAGAACATTGTCACGTTTACAGATGCCATCAATCTTTAATAATCAAAGTTCCCTTGGCAGGAAAGGTGGTGTAGTGTACAGAACTGTGGTTATTGTTACACTGCCTTATTTACGGTAAACTTGCTTCAGTATTGGTAAATACACTGTAGTGAGATATCTGGGAATCTGTCCAAGAAATCATTAAAATACTGCCTCAGACTCATTGGGCTTGTGAATCATATTTTAACAGCTCAACTGAAATTGAGCCACATGGTACAGTTTAAAAAATCTGAATCCACAAGATAAGGGGAGCAGTATAAATGTATACAACACACTCAACATTCTGTATTTGAGTAATAAATATATAATTTTGTATTAGCTTTTAAGCTGTAAGTCCCTAAATGATTAGTTTATTAAATTTGAAGTATTATAATGCTGTGATTAGCTATGAGTATGAATACGTTATAAACTAAAATATTTGTTCTAATAATCAAATCTAAAGATTAAGTAGAAGGTAGAAGCTTCTAAACAAGTGTTAAAATCGATATCAAACACAAGCAAACACTATTGTTTACCAAAGAGGTCAAAAACAATAAAATCTAATCAATTAACTCACTGATTTTACTAATCAAAGAAAAATTTTACCTTTAAATGGAATTTAGGAATTATCAAATCTGGTGTTTAATAATCATTATTAGATAACTATTGGCTATGTTAAGTATAGCATAGAATGTTTGTATATGTGAGATATTTAAGAGAACAGTATGTATTTAGTTATTTTTTTCTAAAAGAGAATATACTATATAAGTCACTTTCTGAATATATATATATATTCTTATTGAAAGGGTGTGGGCAAAGGTTTATTTTCTGACACTGTTAGTGTCTAAGTGTCTTTGGTGTAGAATGATGTGTACAAAACACGTCTCAAAGGTCCTCTTCTCAGTGAATGTTTTGTGTTTTCCAGGTTAGCGCTCTACGTGTATGAATATCTGCTCCATGTAGGAGCTCAGAAATCGGCTCAGACATTTTTATCAGAGGTATGTTTTATGTATTTTCTGCATCATATTTGCTCTATAAATGAATGAAAAGTAGACTAAAAGGATAGTTTGTAAAGCTGTTATTTAGCCAGTGCTTAGGTATCCTTTTGCATAATGCAGCCTTTGTAGATTTTATCTAAGCATTTTCAGTACCACTAACTGCTTTTTCTATGCAACTTAATAACATTCTAGTAAACTTTCTAACCATTTATTCCTTAGAAAGTTACCTCAACATGGCAGTAACAATCCAGAAAGCAAATTTGCTTTAGAAACATCCACTAGGTCTGAGGATACATATACCGACTTCTGACTGTGGGGGTGTGCCATTCTATTCCTAGCCCAAGGGAGGTGAGGACAGGCAGATAGATCCCTGGTGGTCACAGGCCAACTATCCTAGCCTACCCATCACATTTCAGGCCACAGAGAGGCCCTGTCTGGAGAAAAGGTAGATGAGAACCATTGAGATGTCTGTTTGGGTAAAAGTTCTTATAAGCATGCCTGCTGACTGAGTTTGATCCCTAGGACAGCACTGTAGAAGAAGAGAACAGACTCTCAAAGTTGTCCTCTGAGATCCACATAAATGCCACAGCACTCATAAGCACAGGTACACATAGGTACACATGCACTCATACAACACGGACCCACACATGCCTGCACATACATTAAGCCTCCTTCTAGCACACATTTCTAATAATATCTTATGTTAGCATCACTTACAAGTTTTGATAATGTGAATTTGTTTTTTTTTGTTTTATGTGAATAAGAGTTGATTGTTTTGAAACATCATCTTAGGGGCCAGAGAGATGGCTCAGAGGCTAAGAACACTGTCTGCTTCTCCAGAGGTCCTGAGTTCAATTCCCAGCAAGCACATGGTGACGTACAACCATCTGTAATGAGATCTGGTGCCCTCTTCTGGTATAGGCATACATGCAGACAGAACATTGTATACATAATCAATCAAGCAAGCAATCGATCTTTTTTTAAAAAAATAAAAAGAAACATTACCTTATTTCAAGCTCTGGCTATTCTTTCATTTCCTGCACTGTTGTGGTTTGGTGTTGATGGTGGAAACAGGCTGACCTCATACTTACCATAGTCCTGTCTCAGCCTCTTGAGTTCTGAAACTCAGACAAGTGTTCCTCTTTCACTTTTCCAGCTCTGACTCTGGGTGTTCTTGCAAGAAATCTGTTTTTCTTCTTTATATTATGATAAATATAATGAAGGTACTGAATTCTGTTACCTAGTGGACAGATCATGTACCAAGGCATATTATACATATAATTTTAAATTATTATAAGAAATTCATAAGATATATTATTGCTATTTTATTAATTGGAACATGATTAACTTGGGATCACACAGGTTAAATGAATTATGGAACTAGAATTCAAATTGTGTTTTTTCCAAGGTCATTGGTATATACTGTGTGCAGGAAAACCACAGCTGGCACTGCTTTGTGGGATTCCTTTGGTTTCAAACAAATGCATATGTTAACACACTAACCTAACATTCAATTATAGGACTTTATGGTGGCCATTCTAATGCCAGCCACCATCCATTCCAAATAAGAAAATGGAAGAAGACACCTGATGATTAGGAGACCTCACATGTTCATGGGTTCTCAATTTCAGTATAGTGAAAAAATGGCTGTATTGCCGAGGATGATGTTTAGAGTCAATGCAGTTTCTATCAAAATATAACAAAATTCTTTACAGAGATAGGAAGGAATGCTAAAATTCACATGAGTGCATATCAAACTCCAGATTGTCAGAACAGTCTTGAGGAAAATAGGAACTATGTTGGAGATAGTAAAGCACACAATTTTAAGTTATGTCTGTGATAACAGAACAAGCATGGTGTTGGCACCAAAACAAATATGTAGATCTATGAAGTAGAGCACCCCAAAATTAAAGCCCGAAAGCTATAGCCACTCTTGATTGGTAGCCATGTAAACAACGTACTGACCTGGCCTGCAGGTCACGTTATTGGGGGAACGAGGAGGGTCACAACCTGTGAATAAAGAACGAGCGAGAAAGATGACAGGACTCAAGGAAGCATTGCTTGTCAAGAGCCGTTTACTTAGTGCAACCGAGCATATTTAAAGCAAAAATCTTGGAGGGGAGGGGGAGAGTAAGGAGGGAGATGGAGGGTTACAAAATCTTCTGGGGTTGAGCTCCAGTGTGACAGGTGGGGAGGGGGTGGATGACAGGTGGAGAGGGGGTGGATTTCCGTGAATGTTCTTTTCCCAGGGCCAAGCTGGATCCTTGTGATTGTCAGGCAGGATGTTAATCTCAGGGTTCACATCCTTGTGATGGTCAGGTAGGATATTAATCTCCAGGTTCTCAATTAGCTGGGGCAGGATATTTATCTCAGGGCTCTCATGGTTCCCAACAACGTACATTGAAGATGAAGAAGCCTTTCCAAAAAATGATGCTGGGAAATCAAACCATACACAGGGCAAGGAAACTAAATTCCTCTTAGTCTGCAAAAATCAGTTGCAAATATGTCAAAGACTTTACTATGAAACTTAAACCATTGTTGCATGGACATATCAGGAAAATAGTTCAAGTCATGGGCATAAAGATTTTCTGAAAATCTCTAAAAACTCAGAAAATAGCACCCAAGAATTGTCATGTGGGAATACATGAAATGGAAGATCTGCTGTATAGTAAACATTCAAGCAACAGGACATTCTACAAACCGGAGAGATCTTTGCTAGCCATACACTTGAAAGAGGATTAACATCTAGAGCATATGAGGAACTCAAAAACTTCCAACACCAAAAGATTCCTGGAACACCTCAATCAATAACTGAGCTAATGAGATGAATCTCAGAAGATGAAGATGAAGCACAAATGCATGGTAGAACTACTCTTGAAGGCCATCTCACACTGGAGTGGCTAAGACAGATTTAAAATTCTAGTGAGGGTGTGGGTAAAGGGAACCCTTATACATTACTAATGGTAATGCAACTTAGTCCAATCTATATGGAAGTTTTCACAGAACTAAATACAGAACTACCATATGACCCACCATATCCCCCCTGGGTCTAAATCTATAGAACTCTGAGTCAGTACACCACAGATACACTTGTACATTCATGTTTATTGCAACACTATTTGTAGTAGCCAAATTATTAAGGTGTCCATAAATAGAGGGACAAATAAATAAAATATAGTAATAGGAATAGTAAAGTTTTATTCAGTCATAAAGAATAATATAATGATGTTATTTTCTGGTAAAACAGATACAACTTGAGATCATCATACTGAGTAAAATAAATGAAACTGAAAAATGGAAAATATGTTTTCTTCCATTTGCAGATCCTAGACTTCAGTAGGTTACATAAAAGTGTTTGCGTGTGTGTGCGTGTGTGTGCACACGCACATGCACACACACACAAACACACACATCATTGAAGCAGGAGGGAGGCTGTGTAAGGAAGTAGGCCAGGTTGGGCTGTGGTGGGAGATATGGCCAAAGCACATAATCTACTTGAGAGTAATTGTTATGATGCCCAGCACTATGTACAATGAATGTATAGCATCATAGAGGAGGGGAAGGAGTGGGTCATATCAAAGGAGGTTTCATCCTTAGCTGAAGAATTTTCACATATAAAAATTATGTGTACACACTTATAATTGTTTAAAAATAATAGAAAATGCATTCTTTTGAGTGTTCCTAATTTAGAAATGGAAGCTTAGAGTGTGTTTATGATACTACTTTTCTGAGTACGTGCTAGAGTTCTTGATAATTTTAGTTGGCTATGTTTCAATCCCTTTTTATTTCCTTAAATTTTAAGTGTCTGCAATATCTAATTGCTTGTGATTGCTGTATATACCCCAAGGCCCTGTCTTCTGAGCAGTGCTCATTGTTACTGTCGTCTGCCTGAACCCTTCTCCACTTACGTACCTAAAGAACTTAGATGTCACTGCTCACTGGGAAGAGTTTCTCGGGTCAGTTGGCTTTAAGATGTTACTGCAGCCTGCTGGCACCCCCACAGGAAGATCATTACATACTGTAGTGAGACAATTTTCACATTGTTTTATTGATGAAAGAGCCTATGGAATTTTAATTAAAAGAATAATATCATTAGGACTATACTTTAGTGTCCCTTGACTATAGACAGGACAGAGAGAAAGAAAGAAAGAAATCAAGAAAGAAAGAAAGAGAGAGAGAGAGAGAGAGAGAGAGAGAGAGAGAGAGAGAGAGAGAGAAAGAGAAAGAAGAAGGGAGGGAGGGGAGGAGAGGAAAGGAAAGAGCCTGAATATAGTATTTTATAGCTCTGCACTCTTCTTAGAGTTGCTTTCTCTCTTAATTTTATTTGAAATACACACATAGTTAGAGCATGGTCATTGTAGAATGACTTTTTAACCAGCAAGTTGTGTATGACTGGTCATATTCTATCAATCCTCTCTACTCTAGTCCCAGATTTTTACCTCATTTAGAACTCTTACACAAGAAACCTCACATAGGCAGAATGGCTTATTTGAGTTGAGTATTTTAATAAAGAAATGACTGAAGTAGTTACTTCAATGTAATGTTTTCAAGCAAAGTTCTCCTTCAGGATTGATGAAGTTATAAGTGATTATGATGTTAATAAGTTCTGAGTCTGGATTACTCTGCCGGACGTTTTTTCTACTTCTTTGGGATGGTTGTTACACTTAGGAAGGGCTAATCAGAACTCCTGATGGCATTTGCTCTGTTTCTCAACTCAGTCACTAGTGGAATCTTTTAAAAAGTGCTCTTTACCCGAGCCATCAGAAATTGGACTGCTCCTGGTGACTTTGTTGTTGGGCAGAAGAATGAAGAACATGACTATGTCAGCCTGGCTCTTCTCCATTTATTATAAAATAATTATAAAATACTGGAAAGTACAAAACAAACAAGGAAAAGAGCCCACAAAAGGCATACAAAACAGATATAGATACAGAGAGAGACCCACTCATTCACAAACTCGGGAATTCCATTTGCTTTTCTCTTTTCTGTTCAACAGAAATCACTGGACTAAAAGCAGCAATCAAACTGTTCTCAGGCTGCATTATGGGGTTCAGGGTTACTTTTGATAATTTATTTATTTATTTATTTATTTATTTATTTATTTATTTATTTATTTTGAGACAGGGTTTCTCTGTATAGCCCTGGCTGTCCTGGAACTCACTCTGTAGACCAGGCTGGCCTCAAACTCAGAAATCTGCCTGCCTCTGCCTCCCAAGTGCTGGGATTAAAGGTACTATACTGGCTTGTTTTGTGTGCCAACTTGACACAGGCTGGAGTTATCACAGAGAAAGGAGCTTCAGTTGGGGAAGTGCCTCCATGAGATCCAGCTATGGGGCATTTTCTCAATTAGTGATCAAGGAGGTAGGGCCCCTTGTGGGTGCTGCCATCTCTGGGCTCAAGTCTTGGGTTCTATGAGAGAGCAGGCTGAGCAAGCCAGGGGAAGCAAGCCAGTAAGAAACATCTCTCCATGGCCTCTGCATCAGCTCCTGCTTCCTGACCTGCTTGAGTTCCAGTCCTGACTTCTCTGGTGATCAACAGCAGTCTGGAAGTAAGCCAAATAAACCCTTTCCTCCCCAACTTGCTTCTTGGTCATGATGTTTGTGCAAGAATAGAAACCCTGACTAAGACAGGTACTTTTGATAATTTTTAATTATCACTGCCCTAAACCTAAATATCGTTTGAATGACTTTTCCATTTCTTACTCCTAATAGCAGAGGAGTAAATGTCCTCGAGAAACTCAGCACATAGCCCTGTTTTGCTCTGTCTTCATGACCAGTAACATGTAGCTGCAACAGAATGTTCAGGAACTTTTAACTCTAGGTCAGCTTTACTATTTCACGCTCATTGCTAGTTGTCTTTTTCTTATTACAATGTTTCCATATACAAAGAGAATTCTTGTTGGTTCTTGGAATTTTTATGATATTCATGCTTGGAAATGAGGCTAGATGTTCTTGACAAATACAATTAAGAATTAAAATGTTAGCCAGGTGTAGTGGTATATGCCTTTAATCCCAACACTTGGGAGGCAAAGGAAGGTGAATCTCTAAATTTGAGGTCAGCTTATTTTGCAGAGTGAGTTCTAGGACATGGAGGGCTATAGAGAGAAACTGCCATGAAAACAAAACAAAACAAAACAAACAGCAAGAATTAAAATGTTGTTGTAGAGTTATCCATTTCCCCTTTCCTTTTAAAGTTTGTACTTTTGGTAGTCTTCTTTGTCATGTTGGCCAGCAAGTTGGCTCAAAACAGTAGCATTGTAGCATCTAATGAATGGGCTGCTTCTTCAGTGCCCAGTTATTGGACACTATAGACTTCAAAGTATTGTTCTCCTTTTCACCTGTATAAAGAAGGAAATAAAATTGTAGCCAATTTCTTGAGCATTAATTTGAAGGCCATATAATTCAATCTATAGGTGCCTTTTAACCAAATGTCTTGAGTTTGAATATGCTCTACATCTTAGCTGCTTGTCTTAATTATGAAAGAAATGGCTTGGTACATGTAAGTTCTATAGAATAGTATCTAGAAGGTAATGAATGCTCCAAGGTCTGGCTTTCTGCACTTGTGACCAGGAATTTTCTGTTTTTTTTTTTTTTTTTTTTTTTTTTTTTTTTTTTTTTCTTTTTTGTAGCTTAGTGTTTGTGGTTTCTCTCTCTCTCTCTCTGTGTGTGTGTGTGTGTGTACTTTGTGGACACAATAGTAAATATACATCTTATGTGTACATGGATGTATTACAGGTCAGTCACTTGGATGACCTATAATAATCTGACTTTTTGGTGTGACCCTTTCTAGTAAAATGCCTCTAGCTCTAAGATCTAATGTTGTAAGTTCTCTCAAGGCTTTCCTGACATCTGTGAACCTCGGTGGAGGGACAATGACTTCTCTTGCTGTACTTTCTTGTTCCTGTGGAGTATTACAATATATTCCGCTGCTCATAGCCACCAAAAGACATTTAGAATAGAACCCAAAACCCAAAATAGCAAAGGACCATTGAGGAGTTTTCCCCCAAAATTTTACATATAAATGTATATACACATATACTCACCCACACACCCACACCCCTCATACCTATTCTTATGTGTACATAGATGTTGCTAATATCCAGAATTGCCAACTGCTTCACTTTTGGAGCCAGAGGGCTCTGCTCTTGATCTCCTACTAGCATCTCCTGAAGGCAGAACTCAATTGGAAGCTAGCCAGCATTAAGGAGGCTAAGCAATGTAATTTCAGAATCTTTCTCCTGAGTACAGAGTGGTATATTTAGGAAGGTGGAGCTGGACTATGAGTATCAATATGCTTTGAGGACATCCATCCATCCATCCATCCATCCATCCATCCATCCATCCATCCATCCATCCATCCATCCATCCATCTATGTTGACTTGTTTTAGTTTACGTTTTTGAGACTGAATCTTACCAACATCCCTGGCTGGCCTGGTACTTGCTATGTAGCTGAGGTCAGCCTCAAACTCCTGGAAATTTCTTTTGTTTCAGTTATCTGAGTGCTAGGTTTATAGGTGTGAGCCACCATGCCTGGTGAGTACTAATATATCTGTGAGGTGATGAGAAGAAGGTATATTCTTTTGCTTTAGGATGAAATGTTCTATAAATATCTGTTAGATCCATTTGGTTCCTAACTTCTGTTAGTTTCACTGTGCCTCTGTTTAGTTTCTGTTTCCATGACCTGTCCATTGTTGGGAGTGGAGTGTTGAAGTCTCCCACTATTATTGTGTGGGGTATGATGTGTGCTTTGAACTTTAGTAAAGTTTCTTTTATGAATGTGAGTGCCCTTGCATTTGGAGCACAGATTTCAGAATTAAGAGTTCATCTTGGTAGATTTTTCCTTTGATGAGTATGAAGTGTCCTTTCTTATCTTTTTTGATAACTTTTGGATGAGAGTTGATTTTATTTGATATTAGAATGGCTACTCCAGCTTATTTCTTGGGATCATTTGCTTGGAAAATTGTTTTCCAACCTTTTACTCTGAGGTAGTGTCTGTCTTTGTCACTGAGGTGCGTTTCCTGTATGTAGTAAAATGCCGAGTCCTGTTTAAGTATCTAGCCTGTTAATCTATGTCTTTTTATTGGGGACTTGAGTCCATTGATGTTAAGAGATATTAAGGAAAAGTGATTGTTACCTCCTGTTACTTTTGTAGTTAGAGGTGGCATGATGTTTGTGTGGCTATCTTCTTTTAGGTTTGTTGAAAGATTATTTCTAGGGTGTAGTTTCCCTTCTTGTGTTGGTATTTTTCATCTATTATTCTTTGTAGGGCTGGATTTATGGAGAGATATTGGGTAAATTTGGTTTTGTCATGGAATATCTTGTTTTTTCTATCTATGGTAATTGAGAGTTTTGCTGGGTATAGTAGCCTGGGCTGGCATTTGTGTTCTTATAGGATCTGTATGACATAAACCCAGGATTTTCTAGCTTTCATAATCTCTGGTGAGAAGTCTGGTGTAATTCTGATAGGCCTACCTTTATATGTTACGTGACCTTTTCCCCTTACTGCTTTTAGTATTTTTTCTTTGTTTAGTGCATTTGGTGTTTTGATTATTATGTTACAGGAAGAATTTCTTTTCTGATCCTGTCTATTTGGGGTCCTGTTATTATATTGTTCACTACTTTGATTCTTTCTTTCTCTAGATTTAGAAACAGGTACCCTCAGAGCTCCCAGGGTCTCAACCACCAACCAAAGACTGTACATGGAGGGGTCTGATTGTTCAGGCAGCATGTGTATAGTAGAGGATTGCAAATTCAATCATCAATAGGAGGAGAGGACCTCGGCCCTGTGAAGGTTCTGTGCTCCAGTGTAGGGGAATGCCAGGGCCAGAAAGTGGGAGAGGGCGGGGTAGCAGGCATGGGGAAGTGGGAGGCAACAGGGGTTTGTTTTTGTTGTTTTTGTTTGTTTCTTTGTTTTTTGGAGGGGAAACTGGGAATGGAGAAATTTACATGTAAATAAAGAAAATATCTAAAAGAAAAAAAAAGAAACAGGTTTTATTGATTAAAAAATTTCATAATTTTTTTATGGCTTTAGAATATTTTTTTCTGTGAAATGTTTCATGATCTATTATATTTTATGAGTCCTACTACATATGGTCACTTAGATTGTTTCCTGTTTTGCAAATGAAAAAGTGCTTAAATGAGAAATAATATGTAAATATATAAAAAGTTATATACTGGACAATATTTATTTATTTATTTTGTAAAGTTCTGGGATAGGAGTAGTCCTTTGTTTTTAAGTGGGAGACCCTTGAGAACCTCATAAATAGTAAATGGGCCCCCACATTAGAGAAATACAGTGTCTTTTTTTTTTTTTTTGGTCAACTGTCCAAGTCTTACTAATCCTGTAGCCCAGCCATTGACCCACATTAAAAATCTCTGGTATAAAAACAGTAAGGAGATATGATTGACAGGTTTTCTTTATTGCTAAAATTTATTTCCTAATTTTCCTCAAAGGAAAATGGATTGTATTTTTATACATTCCCCCACCCCTACTTAGCCTTCAAAGCCAATCCCATTTTTTATGGGATGTTTGATTAGTCTTGTATGATAAATTCTCTTGAGCACACTTCACCTTATCATGTTTATGGGTTGGTTCATAGGAGCATTGTTGTATGAGATAACAATCATGTAAAACATACTATACCACAAGCCATGCTTTACATCAGTTAATGTGTACTTTGTTCATGATTGTGTTTGTTCTTAGCTTATGTAGAAGTGACTAAAATGCTGGATTATCTGATAGAGCTGGCATAATCATAGACAAGGTCCTCAAATCCCAAAATATGGCAGAAGAAGAGGTTTTAAGAATTACACGGAGCTGGGTGGTGGTGGCGCATGCCTTTAATCCCAGCACTTGGGAGGCAGAGGCAGGCAGATTTCTGAGTTCAAGGCCAGCCTGTTTTACAGAGTAAGTTCTAGGACAGCCAGGGCTATCCAGAAAAACTCTGTCTTAAAAAATAAAACAAAACAACAAAAAAAGAATTACATAGAAGTTATAATTGAATAGGGATTATAGCACAAAGAGATAGGCATATGATATGAAGAGAAGTGGATATGATATTTGAATCAGAAAAAAACATCAGAGAAGGAAATTCCATATTGGGACTAGAACAGGCAGAAGGAAACCCAGCAAAGACAGAATTAGTTGGCATAGATGTTATCAAAACATAGAATCAAGTCCGGGGCCCACAGTGCAATAGTCAGTGCACAGAACATTCCCATTTAGAACAAATGTTTTAGAATGTCAGCCAACATGGTTATGTTCTGGCCATTTGTCAACACCACTGATTATTAATGAGTGCATTGTAGATAAATAAATGCATAGATGAATGTAATTTTACAATTAAGTCTTCCATTACCCCTTTCCACTATATAATTGTAAATTTGGTATTATTTATTTAATGTACACACGTTAACCTGTACACACACACAAACACAAACACACACACAATTTTGCTTTCAAAAAGAATATTTTCGTATTGTACTTATAGTTCTCCTTTCAACTTGCCAAACTAGTAAAGCATGCCATTTCCATGCAGATGCAACCTGTTCTTTGTAATAGCCTCATGCTGTTCTTAGCATATAGATATCAACATTTTCATTATATTTGCTATTGATATTTTTTAGGTCATTTCTGATGTTCATTTCCCCCAAAACGTTTTAGTCTTAGTGAGAGGATTTCATTCTCTCTTCAGATAAGCTCATGTGGACTACTGTTGGTTTGAAAGTAGCAGTGTCATTAAGTGTGGAAACATTTCTGGCTTCAAGTGTTGTTCATTCAGTAACTGTAAACAAAGGCTTCTATGTCTGACAGACTGAACTCCAAGATGCTTCTGGTACAGAATTGTGATTTGAAGTGTGAAAGATGGCCTCAATTCACTCTGTAGTAAAATGTGTTCTTAGGATGGGAGCAGTCATATGTGGGGCGCATTTTGAGTTTCTTTAAGGAATAATATAATGTAATGTTTAAAAATACAGAGATTTACCTCCAGGCGTCTTCTGGTAAAAGACACTATCAACAAAGCACATACGCGTAGCTTCGCAGTACACACAGTCTCTGCAGTAGTCTCTGATTGCTTGGAAGTGGATGGAGACTGACTGTGGTGACTGGTGTGCTGTAACTTTCATTTTTTTAAATCCTATTTTTAATGATGGGTCTTAAACTTTAAACTTTCTTGTAACCCACCACCCACTAGAAGTAGTGGAAAAGAAAGAATATGGGGGAAGTGGACCTGTTTAGAAAGGTTCATTGGAGCAACTCCCATCTGTGTTGTCTGGAAATCAGCAGTTCAGTTCACAGGTCAACAGGCAGCAGCAGTTTGCTCCACTCACAAATGCCTCACAGCAGTTCAGTTCTATAGAGTTGGGTTAGCAACAGCAGTGACAAGACCTAGCAGAGACAGCCAGGCCTCAGCCCCAGCTTGAGTCAGCAACAGGGACCAATAGGAACACCAGGAGAAGTACTCTGCTGTGCCTCTCTCAGGGAAGTGAAGGTCTGAGAAGACAGGAGACCTATAAATGTTGCACAGCTAGCTGAATCAGCAAGTCAATTTTGTCCTCTGTGGAGTCCTATTTATACCTTCCAAACACCATGTGTCCTTCATGTGCCTTGCCTAAGGATGGGTCTTGCCTCAGCATATCCACCCAATCAGCGCGAGGCCTTGGAAGTGGCAGCAAACTGCAGCACACCACCAAAAGTATTTTGGTGTGTTTCTTTCTGACAAATGTAGCTCAACTACGCAATGTTAGGCGGACCAATATATGTGTGTAGTTAGCAAAGAATCCTTCATCACGTGTCCTTTCCTGTATTTGCTTTAGCAGAACATCCTCTCTCTCCTGTGTCTGCGTCAGTGAAATGTCCCTTAATGGGGCTGCCTTAGCCTTTCATACCTGTGTGCATTTTAAGGAAACATTCTTTCATGTGTTTGTTCCAGCAAAACACCATCCAAATGACTTTTGTAAGTTTCTATTTCAGTGTGCAGGGCAGGTTAGACTGAGTCTAATCCTACCTCCAGTGTCCCTGGCACTGAGACCTTAGGTAATTTCATTTTGTTTTTAATTAAGAACCAGCTGTTTTAGTTCATGGGCATATTATGCAAAGCCAAGGAGAACTGGTATCAAGTATGAAAAACAATATTTTGAAAACTTGTTATTTCTAAGATTGGGTTAATTCTAGTGATCCGAATTTTAGTGTTTGGGGCATGTTTATGATCTTACAACCTTTCACAAAGACTTTAGTCAGTAAAGATGTGTAGAGGAAAAGATTGAGAGGGCAAGACAAATGTTTTGAACTAAATAATATCTAATAGGACTCGAGTTTTTTACTTCTCATCAATCCTAATTAAGAAATATTCCTTAAGGAATATATATACCTTAAGGAGCTAGAACAAAAAGAAGCAAATTCACCCAAGAGGAGTCGAAGGCAGGAAATAATCA
>NW_022196914.1:52006454-52031433 GCF_008632895.1 Mastomys coucha
TTGACAAGAACTTCAAGTCTCTGAAGAAAAAAAAAAAAGAAATATTCCTTAGTGTTTATGAACCAAAGGATATAATGAGTGACTTACATTATCAGATACAAGGGAGATACAAATACATAATTTCTTTTATGTTACTACTTAGAAGAACTCACATTGAAATTTGTCTTCACTTATGTGATATATGATTTATTTGTGTTTATTGTTCACATTTCGTCTTCCTAACTTCATTGATTACTCACGTTTTTATTTAACTTTCTTAAAAATCACTCTTGTATCTTGTTTGTTTACTTTCTTATAGCTCATTATGTTTTATTTTAAAATTCCAAATCATTTATATCTTATTTACTTAAGAATTCTAATAAAGATAGTGAACCAAACAAAAATTTGCTCACATCTGACTTCTGCACATCACAGTAAACTGTAGTTAGACCTCTGTCCTAAGGCCGTGGAGCTTCACTTATGTTTTTCATCTCTATGTAGTACATTTTTATGGACTTAGCCATTATTAAAAAGAAACATGACAGAGTTGAAATGACAAACATTGTGAGCTTGGCATCCTCACTCATGACTCATGACTCATGAACCCTTCTACGTGTATTTGATCCTTCCGCGTCACCTAATATTACCCTTTCTTTGTCTTCTTACAAAGTGTTAAACTATACTGACACTTACTGGGGGTTCCATTATAGGATGCATTCCAGGGATGCATGCATCTCTTTTGTTTCTGAATTTCAGTGACTTTGTTTAATACTATACATTCTTTTTTTTGTTGTTAGTTTGGTTTTTTGTTTGTTTGTTGTTTGTTTTTTGTTTTTCGAGATAGGGTTTCTCTGCATAGCTCTGGCTGTCCTGGAACTCACTCTGTAGACCATGCTGGCCTGGAACTCAGAAATCCGCCTGTCTCTGCCTCCCAAGTGCTGGGATTAAAGGCATGCACCACCACTGCCCCGCAATACTATATATTCTTAGTCCATCCATTTTCTTCCAAATTTTGTGTTTTCATTTTTTCTACACCTGATAATATTCAATTTTATTTTATCTGACATTTATTTTAATTTGTTTTTAATTGAAAAAGAATTACATTACTTTCCCCCTTTTCCTTGTTTGCCTACTGCTTCTCATAGCTACCCACTCTGGAGCCCTTTCTATTCCCTCCCCACACTTTCTCATTTTCTTTATTATTTTTACAAAATTTTCATTATCCATTTATGTGTTGATAGATATTTGTTATATTTCCTTGCTAAACTAAATAGTGCAAATATCTCTGTGGAAGGAAATAGAGTTTTCAGGATATACTCCCAGGATTGGTATAAACTGGGTCATATGGCAGTTCTATTTTTAACTTTTTGATGTACCTCCAAACTAATAGCTAATGGCTGTATTATTATGCACCCCAACCAGCACTAGCTGAGGTCTTCTTCCCCCCTCCCCCATCTTCACTTATATTTGTTGTCAGATTTCTTGATGATAGCATCTGACTGGGGTGAGATGGTATCTCAAAGTGGTTTTAATTTGTCCTTCCCTTATGACTATAGATTTTGAACACTTTAAAAATAGTTATTGGGTACTTCTGTTTCTTTCTTTAAAAACTGTATGTTCATTTCATTTATCTATTTGTTGACTAGTAGTTTTATTTTCTTGATATTTAATTCCTCCTCCTTCTCCTCTTCCTCTTCTTCTTCCTCCTCCTCCTCCTCCTCCCTCCTCCTCTTCCTCCTCCTCCTCCTCCTCCTCCTCCTCCTCCTCCTTCTCCTTTTTGTAAAGTACGGGTGTTAGCACCTTCTGCAGTGTAGAATGGGTGAAGATTCCCCCATTCTATTATTGCCTATTTGCTCTAGTAGTTTCCTTTTAATTATGTGTCATCCTACCTGTCAATATTTGGACTCTTCTGCTAATAGAGTCCTATTCAGAAAGTTCTTGCCTATCCCAAAGGCCTCACCATGTTTTCTTCTAGAATTTTCAGCATTTTAGGCTTTACGTCGAGTCTTGAAACTTTGCTTGATGTGGTCCCTGCTTACTCATCTAGCCTGTCTCTCAGTACCCTCTTTTACAACCTTTGTTCTTGTCCTATCAGTATACAAGAACCCTTTGAAATATGTTATAGTCTTTCTTCAATATTGGTTTATTACCAAAACAAAGAGACTTTCCCTCGAAGCCAGATTCTACTTTTGATTCGAAATCATAAAAATTATAAACCCTTCCCATCAAGGTACAATGAAAGCTGACTTTATTCTCCAGTGCTATGCCAGACAGTAACCTGTGTATTATCCATGCCAATGAGGTACAACGGAGACGAGCAAGCAGCTTAGCACCCTACAGTAAAACACATTTGGAACATAGAGCCAAGAGAGGACCTGACCAGGAAGCTGAGCATCTGCCACGGACCACTGGGAAAGAGGATGGATGCTCAGCCTCTTTCTCCCAGGCCAGCAAACCATGATGGCAGCTTTCCCCAGGGGCTTTAGATTACTAGTCAGGACTCGGCGCAGTGTCCAGGTCTACTACTCTTCCTTCCTTCAGCTCTGAAGAGAGCAGCCTTTCCTTTCCCCGTTCTTCATCATTAGAGCTTTAACTACAACAGAAGGATAACAAGCCTTTGTTTAGAACTCTGCCTTCTCAGAGGTTTGGAAATGTCATGGTTTACTTTTCACTGCTGGGAGGAACTGCGGATTTTTGCTGCAGTACAGGGAGAACGAGTGATTGGATGTGCTTGGTGAAGTCTGAGACACCTCCTCAGCAGAGGACTCTCCAAAGATATGTGCCCCTGTCTGATCAAGTCTGCAGTTACCAAGCTGGTTCTAGAAACTGCCTTTTAAATGAGACAGGGAACCTATAATGTTTTCTACAGTAATCTCTACATGTGTACTGAGTGGTCACCACTTTCTGGACATTACAGAGAGTGGGGAGATGCAGAGAGGGACATGGCTTCCAGTGTTCTACACTTATGAAACTTAGCAAATTTTTAACCCCTAAGTTCCCCCTGGGTAGCCTTCCCTTCCCTCTGCAGACTAGGGTTAAAGGTCACTCTCTAAACGTCCTATATTATGATTTCCATTTATCTCCAAGGGCAAGCTCTGCTGTGATCATCTGGTGACTGGTCTCCCCTACCAGCTTGCTCTCCTCAGGGATGGGGTTCTGTTTGAGTCCTCTAACTGTTTTTAGTAGTATAGATGACAATGATGCTGGAGTAATTTTTTGTGAGAGTATTCTTCAGGGTCAAAGCAAACAGTTCAGCAGCTAACAGTTACACTCTTTCTGTATTCCCCAATTCAAGTGGTATACTGACCAGCTTAATCCTCTCAAACCTTTTGTAGGTAGATGATTAATAGCTTATGTTATAGATGAGAAAACGAAGGCAAACAAGAGCCTTAAATTTTTCTTCATTCACATAGAAAGAGTGTAAAAACGCTAAACTTTAATGTCTGTGCTTCATTCTGTTTAAAAGGAATGCGATTTAAATATTCTTTCATGAAGTGCTATGATGTGGTAGTATGAGTCAGGATCCAGACATGCTAATTAAAACACACTAAATACAACCACAGAAAGAATATAGTCTAGGTAACTAACTAAGCTGCTTATTTAAAAAAGCATAGAAAGAACATTGAAGTGATATTTACATAAAATCATCAATCACTTTAACTAATCATTAGAGCCAAGAAAGATCAAACTAAAGAGGTTCTGGTTAAGAAATTATGGATAAGAGATTTTGCTAGGTGAATTTTTGACTACCAAGGGTGGGGAAGACATGGATGGAGAGATAGATAGATAGATAGATAGATAGAGAGATAGATAGATAGATAGATAGATAGATAGATAGATGGAGATAGAGCACCAGAGCCATTGAGCTTCCCAGTCTCAGTTACTTCAGGAGCTCAGTGTAGCCTCATGGAACTGGACTACAGCTCTTGAAGGCAAGGTGTTGCTCAATTATGTTTGTGCATCTCAGGGGCCAAGAAGCAGCCTGTCTACTTATGCTAGAAACAGATGGAGTGGAATGAGCTGCTATCTTCACTCTTTGCTGCTGGTGGAGCAACCCTGATGGCGATGGTGTTAGCAGCTCTTTCCCTCCTTCCTACTTTCAGTGTCCTCTTAGAACCCTGTGTGGATAAGAACTTAACAGGGAGGCAGTTAATGAGTGACTAAGGTAGGAAACACATTCTTCATATCAGGTAATTAATTAATGTGTGTGTGTGTGTGTGTGTGTGTGTGTGCACTTACATGTGTGGAGGAATGCATGTGCCATGATATGTATGTAGAAACAGAAAGACAACTCTGGGGTTTCCTTCTACTACCTTTATGTAGGTCCCTAGATTTGAACTCTGGTCACCAGGCTTGCACAATGAAGGTATGCCTTTACTGGCTTAGCTATTGATTGTCAGCTTCATAAAGATCATAGACAGATGGCCTTGGAGCACCAAGACATGACAGTTTATTACTGGGGTGGTGGGAAGCAAATTCTAGGAAGTTATGGTGGCATCTTCTACACCAATCAGTCTCTTGATCACTCTGTAAAAGAGTACTTGGGAAACCTGAGCAAAGAATAACATGAAAATGATGAACTTAAAACCACTGTAGCATTTAAAGGAGAAAAACTTGCTTGGTAATATTTGTGGGGCAAAGTACCACATGGAAAGTATTTAATATGTTTTTTTAAATTTATTTTAGATAAGATGGGAAAAAAACATCACATTGGGGGAGCCGCCAGGATTCTTACATTCTTGGTGGTGGTAAGTATCCTTTATTTTATTTTTACGTGATACTACATTTCAGTAAGATCTTTATGATCTCTACTCTTGTTTGGTTTTTCCATTTCCTACAGTTGTGAACTAAAAGGTAGTGATTGAAAACAAAACCAAAACCTCAAGACCAACATTCCTGCATTTCCTTGAAGATACTACTATTGAATCAGAATGGACTTGGAGCTAGTGTGTGGAGTTTTAACTGTGCTCATTATGTTCATCTGGAGAATTGCTAATAAAAGATACCATAGGTTGAACGTCATATACAGTGAAGCATATTTCCTTAGGGTTGCAGAGGATAGACATTCTGAGATCACGGTGCTATTAGATCAGCCTTGTAGTGAGGGCTGTCCTGATGTCTTGTAAGCAGCATGGTGGTGGGAGAGAGGGAACGCAGGGAATCAGTGTTTATTTTTATAAGGGAGTTAATCTCATCATGACAATTCTACCTTCATGATGTCAGCTAAGTGTAATTATTTTCCAGAGACTCCACCTCAATGTACCAACACACAGAGAGTCAGGACTTCAGCATCTAAATGTGGAGAAGGTATAATTCATTCCATAGCAGTCTTCTTTCTTGTCTTGCTGTGGCAGATGAGGATGGCACTTTTTCTTGGCCCTTAACTTATGACTAGCTATAACATTGCTTTCCATAAAGAGGACTGCAAATTTCTGCGAGACTAAGTTAGTTAGGAATAAGCAGTCATATGTGTTGATGTGCTAGCCACCCATTTTCTTCTTTTTTCACTTCTCTTGGGAGCATTGACAGTGATCTGATTGGCATATTCAACAATAGGCTAGTCATATCTTAAAATAACAGCAGCAAATGGTACATATGGTGAGCCCATTCAAGACTGAGAGGCTGAGGGTGGCAAAGGATAGATCTAGTGAGCCATTCAAGAGCCTCAGCTGTGATGAGTGTAAAGGACAATACCTGGCAAAGTGTACTGATTGGCTGGGAGAGTGTTAGCCATTCTGATGTTCACACAGAGGAGAGGTAGACAAGCAGAGCTTGGTACAACAAGGGGTAGGTAAAGGTGGAGGTCAGAGAAGAGCGAGCGTATAATCGCACACAGACTGGAACATCTAAGAAAGAGGAGTCTGTCTCTGTTACTATAATATGGGAGGAGGTGCAGGGAGGCTTGTAGGTTTGCTGATAAGAAATTCATTTCTTATTCTCTGCCAATTATGATATGAGAAGTTCTGACGGTGCTCAGCATAGTGATTGTGGTAGTGTATGTTTTAGGTAGGAAATCACCTTAAATATTTATATATAACCAATGGGGCTTAGAAAAGAGGGAAGGGAGGGAGGCCTGAGGAATGTATGTGTGTGTGTGTGTGTGTGTGTGTGTGAGAGAGAGAGAGAGAGAGAGAGAGAGAGAGAGAGAGAGAGAGAGAGAGAAAGAGAGAGAGAGCATGAGACAGAGAGATTAGAAACACACAAAACCTTGCTAGATACTGTTTTAAGGCCCAGATAATACTGAAATATATAAAGTCACTGTGACACAGTATATACAGATATATGTAGCTTTTCTGCAGCAGCAATTGGTAGGACAGATCTTTGGATAAGCTAGGCTAGCTGATTCTCTGTCTCTGTCTCTGTCTCTCTGTCTCTGTCCCCCCCCCCATGTCTGTGTGTCTGAATGTCTCTTATCTTTCTCACACCCTCCCTCTGTTTCCATCTCTAGCAGAAGTATCCCCTATTGCCTTGGCCACCCATTTTCAACATCCCCTTTAAAGGAAGGAAACAAAGGGCCAGGCATGTAGTTTCCTTGTACATTATTTAATCATCTTTTTAACCTCCCACAGAGGCATGACTTACTTGAAGTTCTGTGGGACTGGAACCGCACTTGGTCAGTTGTGGTTATGGGTTTCCCCTGTTTGTCTCACACAGCAGGAACAGGTGCAAGCCTTTATTTGAACATTGTTCCTGTAATTGGATCAACCGTTCATTCCACTACAGTTGCGCAAGGTCATTGTGCTGTTTTCTGGGTTTAAGGCTGGTCTCTTGTATAGTGTTAAAAAAATCAAAACTGTAATTTGATAAGTGATGGATTAGATCTAAACTGTCCTTTTTTTTTAAGGAGATTGAGCTTGGGGTCTAATGCATGCTGGGGAAATGCTCTACTCCTGTGCTGTATCTTCAGCCCTAAAATTGCAGTTACCTTCTAGGTGCCATTAAGTCTTCTCTTTTATTGGCCTCTTTATAGATGTGCTGATGCTTATGAGTATAAAATATAGTAAACATTACCATAGATGTTCATATTGGATATGTGGATTAAAAGAGTGAGGATGTTTAGTTTTTCTCTACATTTAGTTTTTATACCTACTTCATTTTTTGCGAATTCTTCAATAAGTTAACCAATATCTGCAGCATGGTGATCGATAATAACGTTCTTTGTCTCTTTTTGTGCTAGACTTTAGCTTTTTATATCAGTTATCAGAAGGAATAGCTTTTAAACCTGCCATTGTTTCTCCTTCTTTCTGTGACTCAGAGATTTCAGAAGGACACCTGGGCTTTGAACTTTTAAGTTACTTAATATAGAGATACCAAAATTAATGTTAATAATTGGCATGTAAATATTTTAAACTTTAAAGTTTGTTGAACTTTATTTATGTACAGCATATGTAATATTTAAAAGTGTTTTCTTGGGTTTTTCCCCATAAAACTATCAATATGTTTATTTCAGCATTTGCTTTGTGTATGTGAATCATGGATGATTAACAGTTTTGAAGTGAAGGGCTCTTCTGAGAACTACCAAAAAGCTATGTCTCTACCCTTCCAAAACAATGCATGATTAATAAGCATTCCTGATGACTATTGTACAGAGTGAAACTTTTACTGAGGGCTGAATTCAATCCAGCAGATGCATGGCCATCTTGTTGTAAGAGTTTAGAACTGGGCCTTGTAGTTTGTGGTCGGATGAAGGAAGTAGGCACGTGATAGTGGTTCCCTTTGTCACTACCCAGGAGCCTGCTGGTGCTATTGGAACCAGCTAAGACCAATCTGTGGACCAGCTATAATTTATTATGACTTCCTGTCACTTTTCAAATGGATTTGAAGTTGGAATTGTCTTTTTGTTTAAGCCTGTTTACTAAATAGAGAGTAAACTTTGTGCAAACTATATCACCCTCCATAAAATTGGTGGGCTAGATAAACAAGTCAAAAAAGTATAACAGAGTTATATGTGTGACAATAAAAATAAATATATGTTTTTAATATAAATATAAATGCAGGAGCCGTACTTACAAATGTTGGAAGCACAAGAAAAGGCATTGCAGAGGAAGTAAATCAAAGCTAAACTGAAAGGTAGTTGAGGGAAAGTATCAAGGGCAAGTGATAGTTACTATAGAATCAAGAGGGGGTTGACTATAACAGGTAGTTTGAACCAGTTGCTGTTGAGGTAGTAGTACTAGAAAAGGGTGTATCCCCAGCTAGAAAAAAGGCAGGGGCCGGATTAGGAGTTATAGAGTCTGGAGCATTTTGGTTTTACTACTCACACATTTTAAACAAAGTGTATTCCATGATTAGTTCTGTGCTTTTCGACTAGTTCCAGAGTTAACATAAAACACAACCTAAGAGTAAAAAGGCAAAGAAAAGAATAGGAGAGGTGGGATGTGTTAAAGACAGACAGGCAGTCAGGCGCACACACACACACACACACACACACACACACACACACACACACACAGAGACAGGCAGTCAGGCACACATACACACACACACACACACACACAAACGCGCGCCGCGCTACAGCCAACAGCCTTGGGAAGGAGAGAGATTGTGCTGTTGAGGGAAGCAGATTTGTAACCTTCAGGCTGACCTGTCTCTGCAGACACTTGTCCATCACTTTTGTACTATTGTAGAACATGCAATTCCTCAGTTTCAGTTTGTTACTTTCCTCTAGAGCATATATCACTAGAAAATTTACTTCCTGTTTGTACTTGTGAACAAATATTCCTACTTTTCCCCATTAATTTTAAAAATAAAAATTCCAAGAAACTTCTTTCCTCTGAGGTAAATATCTTTTTAAACCCATGGAATTTAAAAATATGGGCTCACAAAATCTTACCATTTGATGGCTTAATTACAAAACATGCATCTTAGTTTATAACATAAAAATATAAACTATCATTTAAAATAATCATAAGTCTATATATACTTGTATTCTAAACTATATAACTGATAAGATTATCATAAGGACGTAGTTCCTTTCACCTGTTAGCTGGAAATCAAATCTTACAGTATGCTAGCACTTATGATTTTAGAATCCAATGATGACATGAGATGGAGCTAAGGTTAGCCGGATGCAGGAAGATGGCGGTAGAACTCTTGAGCTGACCTGTGAGATAAGAGTGTTAGTGATTGACTGACTGGCCCTTACTACTGTTGGTATGCCTCCCTGAATAGTCAGTGAACACAACTGCAGGACGGCCAGGGCAGTACCTGGGACAGAAAGAAGGGTGTGGTCACTGTGCAGATGGAATTAACTTGCCAGAGTTGATACATAGAGGAAAAGTGGACTTTACTATTGGGGAAGAGGAAAGAATGTTTGGAAGAAGAAAAGTGTTCTGGAGACAAAAACAAAGAAAACAATGCTCCCCCCACCCCCGACCCCTTGAAAACACAGAATGAATCTTTTGTGAAAAATATAAATTGAATTGAAAGGAAAAGGAAGACAAATTTTATTCATTTAATATGAAACTTTCCTGATTGGAGTTAAAAGAAACCTTGTTAGGATAGTGTCTTAGTCAGGGTTTCTATTCCTGCACAAACATCATGACCAAGAAGCAAGTTGGGAAGGAAAGGGTTTATTTAGCTTACACTTCCACATGGCTGTTGATCACCAGAGGAAGTCAGGACTGGAACTTAGGCAGGTCAGGAAGCAGGAGCTGATGCAGAGGCCATGGAGAGATGTTTCTTACTGGCTTGCTTCTCCTGGCTTGCTCAGCCTGCTCTCTTATAGAACCCAAGACTTCCAGCCCAGGGATGGCACCACCCACAAGGGGCCCTACCCCCCTTGATCACTAATTGAGAAAATGCCCCACAGCTGGATCTCATGGAGGCACTTCCCCAACTGAAGCTTCCTTCTCTGTGATAACTCCAGCCTGTGTCAAGTTGACACACAAAACCAGCCAGTACAGACAGTTTTTAAAATGTGCTTTAAATGTTTTAAAAGTACTTTTGCATATGTCCATCATTTGAATCCTCATAAGCCGCATAAATTAGATATAATGTTCTCCATTTTTATCAGAAGTGAAGTATCTTGATTTGTAACCAGAGATCATTTCAATAAGGGCTAAGATTTACTTTAGAAAATATTTGTTTATTGATTTTTTTACTATGTATATATGACTGGACATGTCCCATGAGTGCAGGTGCTCCTGGAGCCGGGAGGTGCTTGCTATATGTTCCTTTCCTTGGTTTCTGTTGCCTTAGGAAAGTGTGGTAGCTGTAGATTCCCTGGTACAAAGTGTGTCTACAGGTCAGTGAGTGTCATAGAGGAATAGAGCTGGGCTGATAGAAAAGGCTTAGATGGGCCGGGAACAAGCTAAAGGGATTCTTTCCTTACCATGAGGCAGGGTCCCTAGGGAGTTGAGGTGGTGCTGGGAGCAAGGGATACTGCAGTGGGACAAAGCCTATATCTGGAGTAACAGGGATATAAGTGCTGGGGGCAGGACACCCTGTGTCTCTACCAAGTGTTGGAGTCTTTAGTAAATGAAATTGATGTTTGTAGAGGCCTCTGCAAGCAGGCTGCCATAGGGCTGCTGGTATTAACAGGGCTGATAGAAATGGAAGACAGGAAAGAGAGTGTAATCACCTACCTGAGTCCCAGCCTGGAGTGGGTATTGAGGGTCCCATATAGAAAGGTATCTGCTGCTAACACAAAGGAATGGAATGGGCTGTAAGGGAGAACTGAGAGGGTCAGAAGAAGGGAGCAAAGCCAATACTCAACAAAACTGGAAAATCTGGATGAAATGGACAATTTTCTAGACAGATACTAGGTGCCAAAGTTTAATCAGGATCAGATAAACCATCCTATAACCCCCAAAGAAGCAGTCATTAAAAGTCTCCCATCCAAAAAAAAGCCAGGATCAGATGGGTTTAGTGCAGAATTCTACCAGACCTTCAAAGAAGACCCAATACCAATACTCTACAAACTCTTCCACAAAATAGAAACAGAAGGAACACTACCCAATTCGTTCTATGAAGCCAAAAGTACTAAACCACACAAAGACCCTACAAAGAATGAGAACTTCAGACCAATTTCCCTTTTGAACATCAATGCAAAAATACTCAATACAATTCTTGCATAATGAATCCAAGAGCACATCAAAATGATCATCCATCATGATCAAGTAGGCTTCATCCCAGGGATGCAGGGATGGTTCAATATATGGAAATCCATCAATGTAATCCACTATATAAACAAACTCAAAGGGAAAAAAAACCCACATGATAATCTCCTTAGATGCTGAGAAAACATTTGACAAAATTCAACACGCCTTCATGGTAAAAGTTTTGGAAAGATCAGGAATTCAAGGCCCATACTTAAACATAGTAAAAGCAATATACAGCAAACCAGTAGCCAATATAAAACTAAATGGGTAGAAACTTAAAGCATTCCCACTAAGATCTGGGACTAGACAAGGCTGCCCACTCTCTCCCTATCTATTTAACATAGTACTTGAAGTTCTAGCTAGAGCAATTAGACAACAAAAAGACATCAAAGGGATACAGATTGGAAGGGAAGAAGTCAAAATATCACTATTTGCAGATGATATGATCATATACTTAAGTGACCCCCCCCAAATTCCAGAGAATTCCTAAAGCTGATTAACAGTTTCAGCTAAGTGTCTGGATATAAAATTAACTCAAACAAATCAGTAGCCTTCCTCGACTCAAAGGAGAAACAGGCTGAGAAAGAAATTAGGGAAATGACAGCCTTCACAATAGTCACAAATAATATTACATACCTTGGTGTGACTCTAACCAAGCAAGTGAAAGATCTGTATGACAAGAACTTCAAGTCTCTGAACAAAGAAATTGAAGAAGATCTCAGAAGATGGAAAGATCTCCCATGCTCATGGATTGGCAAGATTAATATAGTAAAAATGGCTATCTTGGTGAAAGCAATCTATAGATTCAATGCAATCCTTATCAAAATTCCAAATCAATTCTTCATAGTTAGAAAGAGCAATTTGCAAATTCATTTGTAATAACAAGATAGCGAAAACTATTCCCAACAATAAAAGAACTTCTGGGGGAATCACCACCCCTGACCTCAAGCTGTATTAAAGAACAATTGTAATAAAAACTAGTATTGGTACAGAGACAGGCAGGAAGATCAATGGAATAAAATTGAAGACTCAGAAATGAACCCACACACCTGTGTTCACTTGATCTTTGACAAAGGAGCTAAAACCATCAAATGGAAAAAAGACAGCATTTTCAACAAATGGTGCTGGTTCAACTGGTGGTCAGCATGTAGAAGAATGTAAATTGATCCATTCTGACTCCTTGTACAAAGCTCAAGTCCAAGTGGATCAAGGACCTCCATATTAAAGGAGGTCCCTCCTGTGTTAAAGGAAGTATGGGGAGAAAGTGTGAAGCAGAGACTGAAGTAAAAGCTATCCAAAGACTGCCCCACCTGGGAATCCATCCTATATACAGACACCAACCTAGATACTATTGCGGATGCCAAGAAGTGCTTGCTGACAGGAGCCTGATATAGCTGTCTCCTGAGAGGCTCTGCCAGAGCCTGACTTAATGCAGAGGCGGATGCTCACAGCCAACCATTGGACTGATTGCTGGGTCCTCAATGGAGGAGTTAGAGAAAGGACTGAAGGAACTGAAGGGCTTTGCAACCCCATGGGAAGAACAACAATATCAACCCCCAGCACTCCCAGGGACTAAACCACCAACCAAAGAGTACACAGGGAGGGACCCATGGCCCCAGCTGCATATGTGTCAGAGGATGGCCTTATTAGGCATCAATGGGAGGAGAGGCCCCTGGTCCTATGAAGGCTTGATGCCTCAGTGTAGGGGAATGCCAAGGCATGGAGGTGGGAGTAAGTGGATGGGAGAGCACCCTCATAGAAGCAGGGTGAGGGGGATGGGATAGGAGGTTAGGGGGGGACTGGGAAATGGAATAACATTTGAAATGTAAATACATAAAATATCTAGTAAAAAACAGTGTTATTGTTATAAGATAAATATTCATGTGTGTAATAGTGATTCTTAATATTTTTTAGGACATAGTGAGAAAAATCATTGTGTAATCTGGTGTTTTAAATGTTATAGGCAAGAGAGATGTAGTGGCACATGGCTGTCAGCTTCAGCACTTGGCAGGCTGAGGGTTACATAGAGTTGAGCACAGTAGGTTAGAACTTTTAAATGCAGAACAACAAACAGACAAAGATTAAAATAAAAGTTACAGAATGACTTTTGGTAGACATTTTAGGACAGTTGTAGGAAATGAAGCTTTGGGAGTGAGGGCATTCTGAGCTGCCCATCATGGCACCGTGTCTGGTATCCTGTGACACTGCTGAGAAACGCTGAGCTTTGGGCTTCATGTTTCCTTAGGAAGCTGAGGAGGGGAACATAGCCGACCACATGTCACTGCACATCTCCGTGTGGGAGTCTAGCGCCCCTCAGTGTCTATGACTGTCTTCCTTTATCTTGCTGGGCTCCGGGGAAGCCACATCCGGCTCTCATTCTTGTCAAAACATTGAACTCAACTTACTTTTGTCCTCATTATCTTCTTTGTATTTCTCTCTTGTTATCTCCTTTTAGTAAGAAGGAAAAGTAGGTTTTTGCTACCTAGTGGAAAGCAACAATATATGACACTGAAAGGTGAGGCTGCTCAGTAGTTTGTGGTTGTCTTCTTGAAGGTAGTTCAACTGAATTGATGCTCTTTGTTACTAGGCCTACTGTGTTTCTTTCTTGAGGAGAGAACGAACCAGAAAGACTAAATGGCGTGTCAAAGGTCAGAGTTTACTACGACCTTACACAGATTACAGCTTGATACATAATTCATCCTTACAGAGCAGTGTGTCTGTCCTGCCCTGAGAACTGTGTTCTGACTATTTGAGGTAGTGTGTACCTTTCATGTGGTAGACTTGGAAAGGTGGACTAATCTAACATGATTGACATTGTTCACAAGCAGCCTGCACACACCTGCCTACTGTGATGTTAGCTCCTTGCTCAGAGTTAACTTGATAGCTGGGAAGATGACCATGGCTTTTTTTAAAAAGTATAATTTTTGAATTATTACAGGAATGAATTGGGATGATTAGTTTCAAAATTATTAACCTATTTTGGTAATTGAAGAAGGAAAAGTGGAGATTTTAAGAAAATCTTATTTGAATAATGCAGTGTGCTAGTTAGTTAGGGCGGTGGCCCGTGAGCTGGGTGATAAGGTTGCCTTGCAAAAAAGGAAGAACATTTTTATTATTAATTTCACAAGAACATCATTTATACTTCTATTTTTCATGGGAAAGTTGGCTGAAGCATTAGTTCAGCTAATTGTCAGTCATGTTAACAGCCATTTATAAGAACAAAGGTTTCCAACTTATTCATAAGGGTTTGATTCTCAGGACCAGACAAAACCATACTGTTTAAAATTACTGTTTCCTTATAGGAGAATGGGTAACAGTTTAGACAAGTGTTTAGGTAAAATGTAGTTTTGGCATTAAGGAACCTCCTGACCTTAAGTCTTTCCCAGAAGTAGTATCTGTTCTTTAGGAGAAAGGCTTGCATCAAGAGTTAGATGCCTAATGTTTGTTGAACTGTGATTTCTTGTCTGTCATATTAATGATTTTTTTTAATGTTCCATAATTACTTTTCAGTGTATTTTGGGATCTCTACTGTGCAGCTCCAGAGAGACGGGAAACCTGTGAACACTCGAGTGAAGCAAAAGCCTTCCATGATTATGTAAGAGAACATACACTTGGAAACAAAGTGTCATTGCCAGGTTTTGTTTTCTAACCATTGCACTTAAAAAACATACTGGGCCATTTAACTTTCTTCTGTGATACTTAAGAGCTATACCAATATACCTTAAAAAATGGATGGCTCATAGTTAAAATGGCTGTAGAAAAGGATGTTTGATGTTTGCCGAAACTTAGTGTAGAGAGTGGGAATAAGTCCCAACATGAAAGGTACTTACCACTAGGCATATGTGACTTGGAAAGTCACAGTCATGTCCTCAGATATATACAGTTGTGCAATCACAGTCTGTGTGAATTCACTTTTTTTTTTTTTCTGGCGGAAGGGTGGGCAGAATTACTGGAGGCCACCCCCAGGGCCTCACACCAGGTTGACAAATGCTCTACTACTTAATTATATTCTCAGCACCTGAAATTTCAAATGTGTATAAATGAAACAGTATTTCTTTATATTAAAAACTCATCTTAAGCTCCATGAAATAATATACTCTTGCATAGAAGTTAAAAAACACTGAATTAAAAATAAAGAATACTTTTGCCACTTCTACAGACTTCAGTTCCTCAAATAAAACTTATTTGAATTAAAGAAAGTATTAAAGAAGAGACTTAAAACTTCTAAGCAAAATAAAAATGTGATTTATTAAAAAAGATTCTTAAAGGCAGTAGAGTCCCCTTTGCTTAAGTATGCCTTGTAAATATAATTTTTGCTTTAGAAATCAGGTTATATTGAAGTTCAATTTCTTCAGGAAAAAGTTACATGTGAGAAGATCCTGTGAGGGGTCTCTTTGTATAGCTGACCAGAGAAGAGATATCGATTGAATTGGGGATGGAGGAAATTCTGCCTTCCTGTTTTGAAAATAGTCACGTGTGGAGCCTAAAGAAATACCTGGTGACATGTTCTCAACTAGAGGGATACATGTCTGGGTGGTAGAGGGAAGCATTATTCTGCAGAAAAATCTTTAAAAATGGAACCAGGTCTCAAAAGAAAAACATATTTTGTTCTTCTAAAGGGAAAAAAAAATCATTTTAAAACCAAGAGACTTGTCTAGAAAACTAATAAGCCCTAAAGTAGTGGCAGAAAGCTGTGCAGAGGTGAGAAGTTAGGTTCCTGAGTAGCTGGTGGGGCCTGTGCCCTGATGGATGGCTTGCTGGGGTCACTTTATCTCATACCAGTTGTATTCATCAGCCCCTGGGACAAGGAGAACACAGAGGAAAAGGGAGAGACAGGCATATATTTAGGGCTCCAAACACAGCGGTTACCAGAGCAGTGTTGTTTTGTTCTTTACACATGTGCAATAAGAGATAGTAAAACAACGTCTCAACCATGAGGGTTCCAAGGCATCTGGGCAGAGCTGGATTCTTCATCTCTCCTGTCCTTACATGGAGAGACGTTGTAGAGACTGGTATTACCATTAAGTTATAAACATGCCTACTAATTTTTCAAATTGGAAAGCACTAGAGAGAGCTCTAGCATTATAGAAGTTTTAATATCTCCATGTACAGCTTAAGAAACTAATTAGGGCCAGAGAGATTGGTTAGTCACTGAGAGGAATTACTGGTCTCCCAGATACCAGCTCCTGAGTGTGGCTCCTAGCACCTTCTTTTTAATTAATTAATTGGTTAATTAATTAATTTTGTGGTATCTCACAACTGCTCTAGGATATATAATACTCCCTGACACCTGTAAACACATGGCATGCATACATGTGTACACACATGCACACAGAAGTAAATCTTTAAAACAAGAAGCTAATTCTATAGTGTGGTAAGAGCCACCCTACTGTTCACATTGAAACTTTATGGAGAACACTGAACTCCTTCAGAGCCTGATTTTACAGACATAGGTAGATAAAGCAAGCACCATGCATCCTCACAACTGCTTCCAGTCTGCTTCATTCACAGGGACTTCCCGAGTGTTGGTGTT
The DNA here is from genome assembly GCF_008632895.1 of Mastomys coucha. Classification (NCBI taxonomy): domain Eukaryota; kingdom Metazoa; phylum Chordata; class Mammalia; order Rodentia; family Muridae; genus Mastomys; species Mastomys coucha. The sequence continues at coordinate 52,023,069 of NW_022196914.1, forward strand.
ACAATTGCTGTGTTTTCATAAACTTCTTTATTCTCTGTAACTTACTTATAGAGACGTTCATGAGTATTTCCTGATTCTTGAATAGTACTATTTCTGAAATAGATCTGCATAGTTCTATTTCATTCTTTCAAAACCTCATGCATGAAACGGTTTTGAAAGATGTGGGAGAAAAGAGGGGAGATAGAAGCAGAGTGACCTCTACTATGTGTCACAGGTTTTGAGCCTGTTATGCAGTGATTTCCATCTGATGTCTAATGTTTCCTGATGGTTTTCATGGTAGTTCCCAAGGAAGCAATCTGAATTACATTTTTTTCAATGGATAAATTCTTTAGACTAAACAAATTTGTTAATGACTTTAGAATGAAGTTACTTATATTTTTAAATTGTTAGGTGATTTAAAACTGCCTCATTTTTATTGGCTTTTATCTACATGATTCAAATGAAATGACTCTATTTAAAAAAAAAGAAATGATGAAAGCTTAAGAAGGTAAATAATGAGTGTAACCCCCTAACTAAAATGTTAATTATCTTTTTATATTTGGGTCATATATCACTTTGGGCTTTGGTTACATAATTTTTATGATTTACATATCTGTAGTGACTATTAATTTTATATTCATGAGAGTTCTTTAAAATTATTTCACTTTCTGATAAGTTTTCACTTTTCTTATTAGGTGTCTTAGCTAGAGTTACCCTCATAGATTCCTGGGAGTTTCCATTGTCTTAGATTTCCAGCACATCCCAGAGATGCATCTCTCCCTCCATCCTCCCCACACTTGATCTCTTCTGTTTCCTTTCTCTCCCCAGTGGGTTCCCTCCCTCTACTCACCCCCAATGTCTGTTTTATTTCCCCTTCTCAGTGAGATTCAAGTATCCTCCCTTGTTACTTAGTTCCTTTGGGTCTGTAGACTGTAGAATGATTATTCCTCATAGCTAATATCCATTTATGAGTACATACCATGTTTGTCTTTTTAGGTCTGGGTTACCTCACTCAGGATAATCTTTTCTAGTTCCATCCAATTGCCTGAAAATTTCATGATGATTTTGTTTTTAATAGCTGAGTAGTATTCCATTGTATAAAGGAACTACATTTTCTCTATACATTCTTCAGTTGAGGGACATTTGGGTTGTTTATTATGAATAAAGCTGCTATGAACATAATTGAGCAAGTGTCCTTGTCCTATAGTAGAGTATCTTTTGAGTATGTGCCTAGGAGTGGTATAACAGGGTCTTGAGGTAGAGCTATTCCAAATTTTCTGAAAAACTCTCAAGTTTATTTCCAAAATAGTTGTAAAAGTTTGCACTTAAACCGCAGTGGAGGATTATTCCCCCTGTTTCAAATTCTTTTGTTTGTTTGTTTGTTTTGTTTGTTTGTTAGTTTTTCGAGACAGGGTTTCTCTGTGTAGCCCTGGCTGTCCTGGAGCTCACTTTGTAGACCAGGCTGGCCTGGAACTCAGAAATCCTCCTGCCTCTGCCTCCCAAGTGCTGGGACTAAAGGCGCGCGCCACCACCGCCCGGCCTCCTATTTCAAATTCTTGACAGCATGAGCTGTCACTTGAGTTTTTGATTTTAGCCATTCTGACCAGTGTAACATGGAATCTCAGAGTCGTTTTGATTTGCATTTCCCTGATGATTAAGAAAATTGAACATTTCTTTAAGCACTTCTTGGTCATTAGAGATTTCTGTTGAGAATTCTGTTTAGTTCTGTACCCCATTTGTAATTACCTTATGTGGCTTGTTGGTATTTAATTTCTTGAGTTCTTTATATATATTCTGGAAGTGTATACTTCTGGAAGATGTAGAGTTGGTGAAGATGTTTTCCTACTTTGTAGGATGCCATTTTGTCCTATTGACTGTGTCCTTTGCCTTACAGAAGCTTTTCAGTTTCATGACACCCCGTTGATTAATTGTTGATCTTAGTACCTGAGCTATTGGTGTTATGTTCAAGAAGTTGTCTCCTGTGCCAATGCATTCAAGGCTATTCCCCCACTTTTTCTTGTATCAGATTTAGTGTATCGAGTTTTATGTTGAGGTATTTGACCCACCTGGACATGGGTTTTGTGCAGGGTGATAAATAAATATGGATCTATTTTTATTCTTCTACATGTTGAAATCCAGTTAGACCAGTACCATTTGTTGAAGATGCTTTCTTTTTTTCATTGTATAGTTTTGATTTCTTTTCAAAAACCAAGTGTCTTGTAGGCATATGGGTTTATTTTTGATTCTTCAATTTGATTCCATTGATCAACCTGTCTGTTTTTATGCTCGTAACCTGTGGGTTTTATTACTATAGCTGTGTAGTACAGCCTGAAATCAGGGATGGTGACACCTCCAGAAGTTCTTTTACTATATAGAATTGCTTTAGCTATACTGCTTTTTTATATGAAGTTGACTATTGTTTTTTCAAGGCCTGTAACGAATTGTGTTGGAATTTTGATGGGAATTGCATTGAATCTGTAGATTGCTTTTGGTAAGATGGGCTTCTTCCTGATCCATGAGCATGGGAGATTTTTACATTTTCTGATGTCTTTTTCAGTTTCTTTCTTCAAAGACTTGAAGTTGTCATATAGGTGTTTCACTTGCTTGGTTAGAGTCACACCAAGATATTTTATATTATTTGTGGCTATTTTGAAGGATGTTGCTTCCCTAATTTCTTTCTCAGACAGTTTATCACTTGTATAAATGAGGGATAAAAACATATGATATTTTTTATATAGGGGCCGATTATTTAGGTAAACTTAGTCATTTAATTAGGCAAGAGACCCAATACCTATAGAGGTCACAGGGTCACAAGGTGGTATGTAAATACAGTGTGCCATATCCAGGAAGGCTCAGGGTTTCCAAGTTCTTATGTAATGTGTTTCTAAGTGTACTTGGTAACATCTGTGCCTTCAATGTGGAGTCATTTTTAAGAGTATTAAAATGGTAGCAGAGCCGGGCAGTGGTGGCGCACGCCTTTAATCCCAGCACTTGGGAGGCAGAGGCAGGTGGATTTCTGAGTTCAAGGCCAGCCTGGTCTACAGAGTGAGTTCCAGGACAGCCAGGGCTATACAGAGAAACCCTGTCTCGAAAAAAAAAAACAAAAAAACAAAACAAAAAAAAAATGGTAGCAGAAGTTTATGGTAGTTGATCCAGGGCTCTGATTAAGAAGAATGGAAGAATCAACCAGAGACAGTACTGTAAGGAAGCTGTTCTGATGGTGAAGTCCCTGAATTAGTGTGTGAAAGACATTGAAAAGAAAGAGTAAAATGACAAAAACATATCAGAGAGAGAGAGAAATAGAGAGAGAGACAGAGAGAGAGATACAGAGAGACAGAGAGAGACAGAGAAAGGGAGAGGAGGGAGGGAAGGAGGGAAAGAAGGAAGGAGGGAGGGAGGGAGGGAGATTTTGTAGTTAGGAGCTGAAACTTGGGATACTATGATCAGAACTCTCAAACTGAGAAGATCATATGGAAGATTATGTGTTAAGCTCTAATAATAGGATAAATTCATGAGAAGCGCAGCTAAATATTCAGGCCTGGGAAGAAATAGTTAAGAAAGGTGCTCATACTTAAGGAAGAAATATCATTAAGATAGATAGGACAGTAACACAAATCAGTGAGAAATGCTAGTTAGACTTGAGTCTATGTCATAATTGAAATATCTTATAATCTACAAGTCATTAGATTGTTCCCATATCAGTATGCTTCCAGAGTGTTCTCTGTAGATCAAGATGGTAGTACAAATTGTGTGATGTTAATGCGTTGGGTCTCTTCATATTCAAATGGCTGCTGAAATAAGATGTAAGGTTCAAACTGTATCAGTGCTTGAGTGGTTTCTAATATACCCTAGCTTTCTTTTAGAAAGCAGTCCTGTATTATAGTGAGTATAGACTCAAATATTTCTAGGAAAATAAATGGACCTAAATGAGCTTTGGCTTTTTTCTTCAAGTTTTGGAACCTGGAATAATAGGCAGAGAAATATCTTAGTGTATAAGCAGTCTTTCTTCCTTACAACTGTCTTAGGAAGCATATATTAAACTGTCAGTTAAATAAGTAACAGAGTCAAAATGTAAAGTATGAACAGATTCATAGCCTAAGCATATTATTACCTTTTAGAATATATTCCATAGGGACATAAGCACACTTAAAAACTAAAATATATATCATGTTCAATTTGTTTTTTTCTTATTTAACTCATACTCAATGAATTGTTGAAGAAATAAACAGCTGTCCATTCTGCCATAGGAACATTGCAGAATTGTATCACTTCTGTGTCATGCACTCTCCCTCCCTCCATCTCTCCCTTCCTTCTTTTAATCTTCTTTTGTCAACTTGTCATCTTGGAAGAGGAAACTTTAGTTGAGAAAGTGCCTCCATCAGATTGGCATGTAGGCATATCTGTGGAGCATTTATTTTTATTTTTTTAATTAAGGACTGATGGAGGCAGGTAGCCCACTTCTTTGTGCCCCCTGGACAGGTGATCCTGGGTATTGTAAGGAAGCAGGTAGAGAAAGCTTCATTCCTCCATGGCCTTTGCTTTAATTCCTGTCTCTAGGTTCCTGTTTTAAGTTCCTGCCCTGAGTTCCTTAAATGGGTGGTGATATGGGATATATAAACCAAATAAACCCTGTCCTTCCCAAGCTGCATTTAGTTGTGGTCTTTATCACAGCAAGAGAGAGCACACCAGGACACTTTCCGTACATTATTATTTTCCTCTGCTTATTGCTACCTTATCCCTCTTCCCTTCATTGTTGTCATAAATGTGGCCTTGTCTATCACAGTTAGTTACCTATATACCATTACCTACAAGCTCAGGTCTTCCTTTTCCATTTCGTTTTGATACATTTTCCTCCCATGGGGCTAGTGAGATGGCTCAGTGGATAGAGATGATTACAGTGTAAGTCTGGTAACCCAGGTTCAATCCCTGCAATGCAAGGAAAAATAGAAAGAGAACCAGTCCTACAACATTGGCTTCCAACCCCCACATGTGTTCTGCAGCACAAGTGCTCTCATCATGCATGCATGTGTATGTGTGGGCTCTCTCATACATGCTCACTCTCTCTCACAATAATAATAATAATAATAATAATAATAATAATAATAAGCAATAATAATACATTAAAAATTCTCTCCTATATGAGCTACATACTTTTTCTTTATGTCTGAGGTTTAAATATCATTCCCTACAGAGAAATGTTTGGGTTATCAAAAACAAGAGGAGGGCAGCAGAGTATTGGAATCCCAATAGGATTTTGTTTGAAATATAGATAAAGCTTACCTTTTTACAATTCCACATTTGTAATTATATATTTATTTAGTTGTGGAGAAAGTGGAGTGGGTGGGGTATTACAAGTTCTTGTGTCGTAGGATGGGAGGTCAAATTCCTGGTCAAGGATGATTTCTTTTCAAAATCAAGTTCTATTAGCTAGTCATTTACTTTTTACAAGTTTCAGTGGGTCACAGTAAACTTTTCCTTTTACAAAACAAAACATAGGCTTTGGATGTAGTTCATTGACAGAACATTTGCTTAATATCTAGGGGTACATTCTCTTATCTCCAGTATATTTTCTCATCCCTCTCTCCCCACAACTTTCAGTGGAAAGCAGTGAGTCTCCCTAGGCCTTCCTTCTGATCAGTTCAAGTTCTGCCTCTTTGGTAGAGACGCTCCACTGATAGCTACTATGGCCTACAACTATGAGCCTGCCTTTCAGTATTCTACTCGATTTGTTGAGTGTTCGAACCACCAAAGAGGGATGTTTTCACATTCTTTTTTTTTTTAAGAGAGTTAAAGTAATAACATGTTTTTCCTTTTATGTCCAATGCAGTAAAATATTTATAATAGTAAATAGATTCATTTTCAAGTTCTGACTGCCTATAAATGATATGGCAACACTAAGCTTTTGTATTAGAAAAATATTTATTTTTTGAATATACTCATTATATTTTGCCAAATAAATACCATAATAGAGTAGAAGCAATAGGCAAAATCTAAAAAGTTTAGCTAGCATAAAAAATAGCAGGATTCAGATAAGCTTATCATGTTTTATAAAACGAAACCCCAATAATGAATAATTATTATAATTTTCTAGTCTTCTAGGCTTTTTGAAAATCAATCCCCCCCCCGTGTGTGTGTGTGTGTGTGTGTGTGTGTGTGTATTTATATTTTTATGGTACCAGGAATTGAACCCATGGCTTCTCTCATGCTAAGCAATAATCCTACCACGGAATTGTATCCCTAGTCCTGTGAAATTTGATATTTATTTTTAAAATATATATTATTTCTCTCTCTCTCTCTCTCTCTCTATATATATATATATATACACACACACACATCATGTTAGAAAAATTGTTAGTAGAAACTTCAATGGTTGTCATGTTGATCATGACCAATCTTTTTATATCAATTATGTGTTTTTGCCTTTTCTAAAAATACAGGCAGTGATACCTCTCATTCTACATGTTTTCCATAGTGTCATTTGGTCATCCCATTGTCAAAAAAATCTCTAACCAGAGTTCTCCAAGTTAATTTTAATGATTCACTTACAATTACTAGAATGTTGGGAATGATGCTGTCAGGAAGAGTCTTGTATTTCTGCCTTGCCCTCTGAAATACCTGTTTTGTGGCTCTGTCTGCTTGGGATCATTCCTTTCAAAACCCAGGGGGCATTTTGTGATAGTCAGTCTGAAGGCTGTAGGTCCTGGCTACATGCATCCTACCATCCTATTGAGTATCAGAATAATTACTGGCCATTCACATTCCATACATGCTCTCTTCTCCCCAAGACTTTGAATGGGAGTGTCTATAGATTATGTAGTTTCTGAGTTCATAGGCATTTTTGGTATACTAAAGGCTTGATATCTACTTTCTTTAGTCACGGGTATTCACATTGAATAAAAAGGAATCCAAGCATAGGTTAAGAACTTCATTTGCATCACAGCTTTATGGAGATTTGACCCATACTTTGGACAGATGCCCCCCCCCCTTTTTTTTTAAATCTGGGTTTCTCTATGTAGTCCTAGAACTTGCTGTTATAGGTCTGGCTGGCCTCAAGTTCACAGAGATCTTCCTGCCTCTACCTCTAGATAGTCACACATTGCCATATTGGGTAGTGTGGATGTTTAATTAGGAAAAGACTGGCAGTCATGGAGAAGGACAAAGTGTGTTTTGTTTTGGAATGGACGTGAAATTTTGTGAACAAAGGGCAGATTTTAGAAGATTTATATATTTTTTGACAGTTATTTCAAATTATGACACTTTTCTGTAGATATGATTTTTAGGGGCAGCATTCAAATAATTCCACCATACTCAATGAATACTAATTTTATTTCCAAAACTCATAATTCTAAAGTTATTGATTTTTTTTGTCTTTTATTTATTTACATTCCAGATTTTATTCCCCCCACCCCTGCTCCAGTCCACTCTCCGACTATTCCACATCCCATACCTCCTCCCCACCCCGCTGTCTCCATGAGGAGTCCCCCAGCCCCCACCCAACCAGACCTCTAAACTCCCTGGCGCTTCCAGTCTGTCGAGGGTTAGGTGCATCTTCTCTGAGTGAACCCAAACCCGGCAGTCCTCTGCTGTATATGTGTTGGAGGCCTCATATCCACTGGTGTATGCTGCCTGGTTGGTGATCCAGTGTTTGAGAGACCTCAGGGGTCCAGGTTAATTGAGACTGCTGGTCGTCCTACAGGGTCACCCTCCTCAGCTTCTTCCAGCTTTTCCCTAACTCAACCACAGGGGTCAGCAGCTTCTGTCCATTGCTTGGGTGAAAATATCTGCATCTGACTCTTTTAGCTGCTTATTGGGTCTTTCAGAGGCCAGTCATGATAGGTCCCTTTTTGTGAGCACTCCATAGCTTCAGTAATAGTGTCAGGCCTTGGGGCCTCCCCTTGAGCTGGATCCCATTTTGGGCCTGTCGCTGGATCTTCTTTTCCTCAGATTCCTCTTCATTTCCATTCCTGCAGTTCTTTCAGATAGGATCAATATGGGTCAGAATTTTGACTGTGGGATAGCAATCTCCTCCTTCACTTGATGCCCTGTCCTCCTGCAGGAGGTGGAGCTTTATAAGTTCCCTCTTCCTACTGTCTGGCATTTCATCTATGTCCCTTTGAGTCCTGAGAGTCTCTCTCCTCCCAGGTTTCTGGTGCATTCTGGAGGGTGCCCCTCAACCTCCTACCTCCCGAGGTTGCATGTTTCCATTCTTTCTTCTGGCCCTTAGGGCTTCAGTCCTTTTCCTTCACCCAATACCAGGTCAGGTTCCCCTCTCCCCCCCCACCCCATCCATTTTCCCTCCCAAGTCCCTCCCTCCCTCCCAACTTGTGATTGCTTTCTTCTCCCTCCCAAGTGGGACTGAGGCATCCTCACTTGGGCCCTTCAGCTT
>NW_022196914.1:52031443-52053976 GCF_008632895.1 Mastomys coucha
ATATCCACTTATTAGTGAGTACATACTATGCATGTCCTTTTGGGTCTGAATTACCTCACTCGGGATGATATTTTCTAGTTCTATCCATTTGCCTGCAAAGCTCAGGATGTCCTCATTCTTAATAGCTGAGTAGTATTCCAATGTGTAAATGAACCCTGTTTTCTGTATCTATTCTTCTGTCATGGGACATCTGGGTTGTTTCCAGCTTCTGGCTATCACAAAGAAGACTGCTATGAACATAGTGGAACACATGCCCCTGTGGGGCATCTTTTGGTTATATTCCCAAGAGTAGTATTGCTGGGTCTTCAGGTATATCTATTTCCAATTTTCTGAGGAACCTTCAGATTGATTTCCAGAGTGGTTGTACCAGTTTACAATCCCATCAGCAATGGAGGAGTGTTCCTCTTTCTCCACGTCCTCACCAACATTTGTTGTTACCTGAGGTTTTAATCTTAGCCATTCTGGTTGGGGTAAGGTGGAATCTCAGGGTCATTTTATGCAGAAAAATAAAAATATACCCATATTTGTCACCTTGCACAAAGCTCAAGTCCAAGTGGATCAAGGACCTTAACATAAAACCAGATACACTGAATCTAATAGATGAGAAAGTGGGAAAGAGTCTTGAACTCATTGGCACAGGGGGAAATTTCCTAAACAGAACTCCAATGGCTCATGCTCTAAAATCAAGAATCGATTAATGGGACCTCATGAAACTGGAAAGCTTCTGTAAGGCAAAGGACACTGTCAATAAGACAAATCAGCAACCAACAGATTGGGAAAAAGAATCTTCATTAATCTCACATCTGATAGAGTGATAATATCCAAAATATATAAAGAACTCAAGAAGCTATCCACTGAAAAAATAAAACAAGTCAATCAAGAAATGGGGTTTAAAACTAAACCAAGAAATCACAACAGAGGAATCTTGAATGTCTGAGAAGCAGCTAAAGAAATGTTCAGAGTCCTTAGTGATCAGAGAAATGTAAATCAAAGTGACCTTGAGAAGACTGATGTTTTTAAGCAACCTTCATATGTTGATAGACTCAGTAGCAGTTACAAAAAATATTAACAGATCTTATATACGACTTCAAAAATTTGCCCTCATGATAACATCTTATAAAGTACTAATGTAATAATCATACTGGAATGTCAACTTTGATATAGTCTACTGTTTTATTGGGATTTGCATGCTTTGACATGTATTCCAGTATGTGTGTTTAAGGTGATGTGACTTTTATTATAGGTTATATTCACAAATCTACCTACCAGTCAAGATACAGAGCAAGTATGCCTCCTTTTTAAAATTTTTTAAAAATTTTATTTCTACATCTACCTCTTTAATCTGTTGTTCTTTTCTCTTAGGTTTTCTTTCTTTTTTTCTTTTATTTATTTATTTACTTTATATCTCAATCTACACTAGAGATATATTATGATTAGCTTTTCCAAATTCATGATTTATCTGTTAATAAAATAAACAATTATTATATTAGTAAAGAATGCTTTAAGCATAGTTTTCTGGTGTTTTTTTGTTTGTTTTATTTTATTTTTTTCACTTATACCCATTGGTAGTTTGCAATGTGAGTGCTTAATTTGCATATTTTCAGGTGTTCAGATGGAAGTGAAGTGCCCTTCATTTTTATGCTAAGTACATGATTGTTTTTATTCTCTGTTGTTCAGAATATTTAGTCAAAATAACTATGGAAGTTGTAAGAGAAACATTTCTTAAAGAAATGCTTTCCTGGCTGCTCCAATATTTATTCATTTTGCTATTTTGTTGCTACAGTAAGAAAAATAAGGAAAACAACTTGTAAGGAATTTAGTATTTTTTTTCCTTTGGGTAGTTTGTATTTCAAAACTTTTAATTACCAAATTATTTCTGGCTAGTATCTTTTCCTGTTTTTCTTATGTATGCAGCTGTTCCTTACAATTCTTTCTGGTAATTCTGAATTATTCAACACAATGCCAGAATCATTATGGAAGATTGGTATGAATCTTATTTTGTAACTAAAATATGAGCAAAATAGAACACATAGTTAATGTTATGAGCCATAAGCGCATAAGATACATATTTGTAGCCACAGAAATATCTGATAGTGTTGTAACTGATTCATCTAGCATTTACTCTATATACCATTTGTTATTATTTAACATTCAAGTTTTGCCATCTCAATTTTTTAAATTTTTTTTTCATTAATTAAAAGTCTATCTATTGGTGTTGCAGTACTCTAGTAGGTACTAAGGGGATAGCATGGAAACAGAACCTCATTCCGCAAAGAGAATCTTTGACAGGGAGACAAGTCACCAGGTGATCACAGCACCACCTGTTCTTGGCGATAAGTGGACATAGTTCCGTGGGAAGGTTTGGAGGGGGAGTTTTAATGTGAGTCTGTACAGGGAAAGGAAAGCTGCCCAGAGGAGCTTAGCAGTTGAGAATTTGTCAAGTTTCATAAGTGTAGAGCACTGGAAGCCATGTCCTTCTCTGCATCTCCCCACTCTCTATAATGCGCAGGAAGAGGTGGCCACTTAGTTCACTTGTGCAGATTACTGCAGAAAAGTTATAGGTGTCCTGCTTGGTTTCAAAAGGAAGCTTCTGTAATGAGCTGGGCAGTTGCAAACTTGACATAGAAAGGCACATATCTCTACCCCACCCCTACACACAGATACAACCCACCTTCTTCTTTCCTCAGAAAAGAGCAGAACACCCAGGGCTATCAGCTAAATACGGCATAAAAAGATACAATACCAGGAACATATTTTTATATCAAAGCTGGACAAGGAAACCTAGTAGGAAGCAAAAGGTCCCAAAGGCAGGCAAAGGAGTCAGAGCACCTGCTCCCACTGCTAGGAGTTTTACAGGGACACCAGTATAGCTACACAATCATAGATACATGCAGAAGACCTAGGTCAGACACATGCAGGCTCCCTGATCTCTGGGAGCCCACTAGAGTCCCTGTTATGTGATTCTGTGGGCTGTGTTCCTGTGGTGTCCTTGATCCCTCTGACTTCTCCATTCCTTCCTCACTGTCCTCCACGAGATTCCCCAAGCTCCCCCTAATACTTGGCTGTGGGACTTCGCATATGTTCCCATGAGCTGCTGGATGACATCTCTCTAGCCTCTAATGCTAGCTAGGCTCCCCTTCCAGCACATTCTGCAGCCATGACAAATTAGGTTGGGGGGTTTGTAGCTGGGGTTGTGTTCAGTCCCCCAATTGAGGCCTTGCCTTGTTAAAGAGGACAGCCATCCCATTACTAGGAGTCTTTGCTAGTGTTACCCTCTTAGATTTCATGGAGTTTCCATTGCACCAGGTTTCTATCTCATCCCTCAGATGTGCCCCAATTCCACTTGTTCCTCTCAGTACTCTCTCCCTCCATCCCCAGTCACCTGATCCCTCCTAATCTATTTCCCCTTTCCAAGGAGATCCTTGAGTGCCCCCTTAAGTCCTCCTTGTTAGTCTCTCTGGGTCTGTGGATTGTAGCATTAATTTTTACTTTACAGCTAATACACACTTAAAAGTGAGTACATGCCATGTTTGTCTTTCTTGGTCTGGGGTACCTCACGATGAGTTTTTCTCCTAATTCAATCCATTTGCCAGCAAATTTCATAATGTCATTTTCCCCCTTTAAAACAGCTGAGTAGTACTCTGTTGTATAAATGTACTACATTTTAATAAATCCACTCTTCAGATGGACATTGAGGTTTTTATTTTCTAGCTATTATAAATAAAACTGCTGTGAACATAGTTGAGCAAGTTTCCTTGTGGTAGAATAGAGCATCCTTTGGGTCTATGCCTAGCAGTGTATGGCTGGGCCTTGAGGTAGAGTGATTCCCAATTTTCTGACAAATTACCACATTGATTTCCAAAGTGGCTATACAAGTTTGCAATCCCACCAACAGTGGAGGAGTATTTCCCTTGCTTCACATCCTTGCCAGCATGAGATGTCACTTGTGGTTTTGGTTTTAGCTATTCTGCCAGGTATAAGAAGGAATCTCAAGGTTGTTTTTATGTGCATTCCCCTAATGGCTAAGGATGTTGAACATTTCAAGCATTTCTAAGGAATTTGAGATTCCTCTGTTGAAAATTCTGTTTAGGTGTGTACTACATTTTTAAATTTGTGGCTGTTAAGAAGGGTATTATTTCACTGATTTCTCTCTCAGCCCCTTTGTCATTTATATATAAGAGGGCTACTGATTTTATTTTATTTTATTAGTTAATCTTGTTGCTAGCCACTTTGCTGAAGGTGTTTATCAGCTGTAGGAGTTCCCTGGTAGAATCTTTTGGATCACTTATATATACTATCATATCTTCAAATATCAAAAATACTTTGACTTCTTCCTATCCCTTTGAGTCCCCTTGATCTTCTTTAGTTGTCTTATTGCCCTGGTTAGAACTTTAAGTACAATATTTGAAGAGCTATTGTGAGAGTAGACAGCCTCATCCTGTTCTGTGTTTAGTGGGTATAGGATTGCTGTAAATTGCCTTTATTATGTTTAGATTATGTCTCTTGTAATCCCTGATCTTTCTAAGGCTTGTATCAGGAAGGGGTGTTGAATTTTGTCAATTGCTTTTTCATGTGGGTTTTTTCTTTCAATTTGTATGCTGGATTAAACTGACAGATTGACATATGTTTAACCATCCATGCATCTCTAGGGTGTAGCCTACTTGTTTATGGTGGGTGATGTTTTTGATGAGTTCTTGGATTTGGTTTGCAAGTATTTTATTGAGTAGTTTTGCATCTATGTTCATGAGGGAAATTGGTTTGAAATTCTCTATGTTGAGTCTTTGTATGGTTTGGGTATCATGATGACTGTGGCCTCATAAAATTAATTTGGCAGTGTTTCTTTTGTTTCTATTTTATGGGATAATTTGAGGAGTATTGATATTAGCACTTCTTTGAATGTATGGTAGAATTCTCCATCAAAACATTTCAGGAATTTTTTGGTTTGGAGAGTTTTAATGACTGCTTCTATTTCCTTGGGGCTGTGTGTGTGTTACAGGTCTATTTAACTTGTTTACCTGATCTTGATTTAATTTTGGCAAGTGGTTATCTATAGAGAAAGTTGCTTTTAGGTGTTCCAGTTTTGTTGAGTAAAGGATTTTGAAGCATGCCCTGGTGATTCTTTGGATTTCCTCAATGTCTGTTGTTAATTGCAGTTTTTAGTTCTGATTTTGGTAATTTGGATACTGTCTCTCTCTCTCTGCCTTTTAAGTTAGTTTGGATAAGGGTTGATCTTTTTGAATTTTCTCAAAGAACCAACTCTTGGTTTCATAAATCTTTGTATTCTTTTTAAATTATTTCCTGCCGTCTACTCCTCTTGTGTGTGCTTGCTTGCTTTTTTCAGGTATGTGGGAAATATTAAAATTAACCAGCGTAGACCCTCTCGCCCTGACTTTAGCTAGCCTCTGCAGTGACGGGTGGGTAGCTGTGTTCCCAGCTCTGGTTTGCTTGTCGCTGGAGCTGCTAGTTCCTGCTCTGCCATACTCGCTGTATTCAGTGGTCCCACATTCCAGTAACCAAGTAGAACTGCCAAGTTCCGCTCCATTCCTCTACTTTCTGCCCTGGAGTGGTCCTGCCGGGCTACTCTCCAGACAGGCAGAGCTCCTGAGTTCCCTTTGCTGCTAGCCCCACGCAAAGAACGCCCATCCCAGTCAGCTGCCACAACACCCAACAACCGGTTAGAAACAAAACTACAAGTCAGATTTATATATCAATAAACTCTATTCATAAGACGCCAATACAATAATTTCAGAACCAATTGATAATGATAAAAGCTGCCCACGTAGATTAGACAAATTATCCCAATTATTCTAACCTTTATGATTTCATAACGATCTGTGGCTATTTAAAGCCACGCTAGTTCCTGTTCTTCTTCCTGTCTATCTGCCTCTATCTTGGCCTTTCTTCTCTCTCGATAAGACCCTGTCTCTGCAACTCTGAGCTCTGCCTCCCTTTCCCCTATCTAATCACAGGCCTCCTGCTGCACTAATTTTTTTTTCATTTTTTTTGGTTTTTTGAGACAGGGTTTCTCTGTATAGCCCTGGGTGTCCTGGAACTCACTCTGTAGACCAGGCTGGCCTTGAACTCAGAAATCAGCCTGCCTCTGCCTCCCAAGTGCTGGGATTAAAGGCGTGCGGCACCACTGCCCGGCTACACTAATATTTTTATGTAATTGGACAGGGAAAACTCTGTCACAGGATCTCTCTAATTCTTTATGAAGGCACTTAGTGCAATGAACTCTTAGTACCACTATTGTGTTCCATAAGTTTAGGTATGTTGTGAGTTTATTTTCATTGAATTCTATGAAGTCTTTAATTTATTTCTGCCTTGATTCAATAGTCATTCTGAGTCTGTGGGCTTTCTGTTGTTGCTGTCATTGTTGAAGTCCAGCTTTAATCTGTGGTGGTCTAATAGGATGCAGTGGGCTATTTTAATTTTCTTGTATCTCTTGAGAGACTTTGTGAACAAGTATGTGGTCAGTTGTGGAGAATGTTTCATGATGTGCTGAAAAGAAGGTATATTCTATTGTGTTTGGGTGAAATGTTCTGTAGATATCTGTTAAGCCCATTTGACTTCTAATGTTTGTAAGCTTCATTATTTTTCTGTTTTGGTTTTTGTTTGATTGACCTGTCCATTGGTGAAAGTGGGCTATTTAAATCTCCCACTATTAATATGAGGGTGCGATGTATAATTTAAGCTTTAATAATATTTCTTTTGCAAATGTGGATGCCCTTGCATTTTGGGCATAGATTTTGAAAACTATATAGCATTATGTTGGTGGATTTTTCCTTTGATGAGTATAAAGTGTCTTTCCCCATCTCTTTTGATTTATTTTGTTTGGAAGTTTATTTTGTTATGTATTAGAATAGCTACACCAGCTTGCTTCTTGGGTCTATTTGCTTAGAATAAGTTTTTCCAACATTTTATCCTCAGTTAATGTCTGTAATGCTGAGGTATCTTTCTTGAATGCAGCAGAAGGTAGGTTCCTATTTTCACATTCATTCTGTTAGTCTGTGTCTTTATATTAGGAAATTGAGCCTGTTGATATTGAGAGATATGAAGAACCAATGATTATGCATTCCTGTTATTTTCTTGTAGCAGTTGGTGGTGGCTTTGTATGTGTGTGTGTGTTTTCCTTTTTTGGGTTTGATGATGTGTGATTGTTTACTGCTTTTGTTCCTGTGGGTGTAGTTAACTCTTTGGGTTGGAGATTTTCTTCTAGTACCTCCTGTAGGGCTGTTTTTTTGGATAAATATATTTAAATATGAATTTATTTATGGAGTATCTTCTTTTCTCCATCTATGATAATTGAAAATTTTACTGAATATAGTAGTCTGTGATGCCCTAAAGTCTGCATCATATCTGTCCAAGCCCTTCTGGCTTTTAGAGTCTCCATTGCAAAGTCAGTTGTAATTCTGACAGATCTGTCTTTATATGTTACTTGGCCTTTTTCCCTTGAAACTTTTAGTATTCTTTCCTTGTTCTGTACATGTATTGTGTTGATTATTATGTGGTGAGGGGCCTTCCTTCTCTGGCCCCATTTATTTGGTTTTCTGTTCGCTTCCTGTACCTTTATAGGCATGTGCTTCCTTAGTTAAGAAAAATTTCTTCTATGATTTTGTGGGCCGTTGAGCTGGAAATCTTCTTTTCCTGTTATTCTTAGGTTTGGCCTGTTCGTAGAGTCCCAGATTTACTGGATGTTTTATGTCAGGAATTTTTTTAGATTTAACATTTTCTTTGACTGATGTATCTATTTCTTCCTCGTATCTTCAATGTTTGAGATTCTCTCTTCCCTCTCTTCTATTCTGTTGATGATGTTTCTGTCTGAAGTTCCTATTGACTTACTTAGATTTTTCCATTTCTAGAAATTCCTTGATTTGTGTTTTCCAGTTTTGAATAGTTTTACTTGTTTCTTTCATGTGTTTGCTTATTTTTTCTTGGCCTTCTTGACACATTCATGTATTTGTTTGTTTCAATATTTATTGTTTTTTCCTCAGATCCTTTAAGGGATTTACTCATTTCCTCTTCAAGGACCTCTACCATTGTTCAATTTGTTTTCAGGTTGTTTTCTTGTATGCTGGCTGTGTTTTCTATGGGGTTTGCTGTAGTGGGATAGCTTGGCTCTGGTGATGATGCCAGTATGCCCCTGCTGTGCTGATTATGTTCTTAGACTGGAGTCTAGGCATGTGGATTTAGAGTGATTGTACGTCTAGGTGCTCAATTCTGGGTTTGTCTTTGTTGAATGGACATTTTGTTTCTTGGTTTCTTTTTCCTCAGTTCGTCTTGCTCAAGTGGCCTGTAGTTGAGTAGATGATCTCCACTCAAGTTGGCTGCTGTACTTTTGATGATCTGCATTGAGCAGGGGTTTCTGCCCAAGTTCAGAGCTGGAGTTCTGTTGATGTGTGTAGCCTCAATTTGGCTGAGGGTTCTCTGGGGTTTAGGATGCTTGCCTGGCTTCTGGTGGGGTAGGAGGCTTCAGCTGGTTTTCAGGGAGTTTATTCTGGCCTTGGATAGGGTAGAAGGTTCATGGCACATGTCTTTGGAGAGTCCTCTGCTGAGGAGGCGTCTCAGACTTCACCAAGCACATCCAATCACTTGTTCTCTCTGCACTGCCACATCAGTTGACTGCAGCAAAAACCTGCAATTCCTCCCAGCAGTGAAAAGTAAACCATGACATTTCCAAACCTCTGAGAAGGCAGAGTTCTAAACAAATGCTTGTATCTAACTATTAAACTGTATTAAACAAATCTAATATTGATAATAGTAGGTATATTTTATTGATTTTGAAAAACATTCTCAGCTAATCTTTCCTGGGAGATAGTGGAAAGATGGAGAATACTGTGCTCAAGTACACACACCCATATATACACATGGAAGGCCAGAGGCTGATAATTTAGTATCTCCCTCTACTATACTGAATATTCTTCTTCTCCTTCTCCTTCTCCTTCTCCTTCTCCTTCTCCTTCTCCTTCTCCTTCTCCTTCTCCTTCTCCTTTTCCTTCTCCTTCTCCTTCTTCTTCTTCTTCTTCTTCTTTTCCTTCTTCTTTTTCTTCTTCTCATTATTATTATTATTATTATTATTATTATTATTATTATTATTTTCCAAGACAGCACCACTACTGCCTGGCCTGAATTTTATTTTATTTTTTTCTTCGAGACAGGGTTTCTCTGTGTCGCCTTGGCTGTCCTAGAACTCACTCTGTAGACCAGGCTGGCCTTGAACTCAGAAATCCGCCTGCCTCTGCCTCCTAAGTGCTGGGATTAAAGGCTTGTGCCACCACTGCCCGCTGAATCTTATTTTTTGAGACAATTTCTCTCAAAGAACCTGAAACTTGCAGTTCATACAGTGTAGATTGACTGGACCCCAAACTCCAGGGATCTTATCTCTGCCTCCCCAGCACTGCGATTTCAGGTATTTTTATACCTGTGGCCTTCCTGTGGGTCTGGGGATCTGAGCTTAGGTCCTCAGGCTTATACAGCATGTATTTTCTATATGGAGCCATTACCAAAGTCTTATAATTCAATTTTTTTTTGTCATTTCTTTTTCTCTCTCTTAGAGCTTTGTTTATAAGTATGGTACTCTTAGACAATCTTTTCTGCTTACCTTTCCTTGCATTTCACTTGGGAATATGTTACTGTCATAGATTTCTTTTACATTTTGTGTCTGTCAGTTATCCACATGTACATTCTCCTCCTGCTCTCCCCTGTTATACTCTGCCTGTTCTCCCTTCTCTCACACTATCGCTTTGTTCTGATGCCCAGTGAGTTTATCCAGGGATGCCTGTGTAACTGTGGTTTGGAGTCACCTTCTAGAGCCATGTCCTTAGCGTGTGTGCAGTGGAAGACAATAACTCCTGCTCCAGAGTCTATCCAGCCAGTCTGTCAGGGAAGCAAAGGCTCATGGACCACTCACCCACACGACTCTTCAAAGCTTTGGTCTTCTACAGTATGGTTTGCGTTTTTCCTTCATTGATTGTCCATAAAGTTGAGTTTGCTGATGATGTGGTCAAACACAGTGCCCATCTCTGTTGCCATACTTTGTTTCAGTTCCTTTCATCGCTTTCTTCTTTATTTGTTTGCCATGTCTGTGTTTTGTTTTTTTGTTTTTTTTTGTTTTTGCAGTTCTGCAACTTTATATTCAGCAAGTTAGTTCTCATCCACATTGACAGTCTGTAGATTTTTGAATATGGTAACAGGCACATAAGTTACCAATGTGTACAGCTTGTTTGATGAATCCTCATCCTCATCCTCATTATGTTTTCTGGACAAACGTACTCTGATGTGATATGGAACATTCCTTATTCCCTTGGGCCAGACGGCTTTATTGAGCCTGGTGGTGTCAATGCGCACATCTGGTTTCCCCATTTCCTTCATGGCAAATTTCCGAATTTCTTTGAGTGCCCAAGGAGCATGTTTCTTGAAGCCCACTCCGTGGATGTGCTTGTGAATGTTGATGGTATATTCTTGGGTCACCTCGTTGATGGCAGAACAGCCGTTCTTCTCGGGAACCATTCTCCTGGGCCCAAGTTGGAAAGGAAGGGCGCCAGGGATTGTGGGAAGGAAAGTCCTGTAGCCGTACAACTTCAGCCATGTCTGTGTTTAACCCTTTCTGCTAGAACCTCTTTGTTGTCTTGTTTGCTTGTTTCTGTTCCGTGTCTGTGCTAGAGCTTTTAACATGTTTGTTAAAGATACCTTAAATTTCAGGCACTTTAGTTCCAATAACATTGTCAGTCTTTGGCTTCATTTCTCAGACATGTATGTTCTTTCATGCTCTTTTGTATGTTTGGTTAAAAGCAAACCATTTGTAAAATTATGCTTGGAAAAATGGACTTGTGCCACCTTTAATGCACATGATGGCAGATTAGTCTTCTGGTCTGAGTTGTGCTTTCTGGCTATAACATTTCTGTTTATTTGATTCTTGTTGGCTTGGTAGTGGGGAAGGGTGGAGTTGGCTGACTCTGTTTGGGCTCAGCCTGTTTCCCTGTCTCAGGTAAGCACTTCTTAGTCAATGATAGGTGAAGTCATTTCCCTAAGTTTCTCAGGTGGGACACATTTTATTTATTAACCTTTCCTGCTGTGTGGATGTCAGCCTATGCTCCGAGAACATTCTATGTTGTGCTGTTCTTTCAGCAGCTTAAACCTTGTGCATCTTAGTGAAGATGGCGCCTGGAGAGAGCATGTTCTTCCTACTGCCAAGATGTATTATACGAAAGAGTCTCTTCTCATTCTCTTGTTCTGTCCATTTTTTTCTTGTGAGTACTTTGTGAAGTGGTAGAGACTAGCCTCTGCGTGGGTGAGCATCTCCATGGTGTTTGTGGCTCAAAGAAGTTCTGAATTCTCCAGCTAGTTCAGACTCAGTCTTTAGCAGTTGAAACTTTTAGCTTGAGTGGTCCTCAACAGCTTGACTGCTTCTTGAAGCTCCTTCACAAAATCAAAGGTGCATTGTATGTCCTGTTTCCCCTTGCAGGTGTCTGCCTTTCCTTACAACTAATTCTCTGATAAGTTCAGAACATTTGAGTTGTTTTAGAAATATTCCTTTGGTGGTTATTGTAGGCTTCAGGTTCCTACATCCGAGTGAGTCTGTCACGCTGTGCCTTTTGTCACCCATTATACATGCCAGGCTGTGCATGTGACCTCGGTTCACAGTTCCTACTTACTTTTCTTTCTGATAAATCATTTTAAAAATCTTTGGTGAGGGCCTGATGATTCTTCTTAACATCTCTTCTTGTATCACAGATACACAGACCTAACATGTTTTATGAGACACATATTAAAAATAGCACACTTGATGGAGAAAGGAAGCCCCTGATTTTTGTTGCTTGAGACTGAACCCAGTACTTCATACATGCTAAGTTCCTGCTAGCATTGAGTTACCAGGCAGCTGAAGTCAGTTCTTTATTCTCCAATTTTCTTAGAAAGACCTTCATTCTTAAGGTTGCTGCAAGCTATGGGTGGCATATGTAGAAAGTATCTTTAAAGAACAGGACTCCAAACTAATGATGACTTAACTATGTTTTCTTTTTTTACTTTTTATACCTATGAACATTTTTACCAAGATTTAGGTGGATGGACTATAATGACTTCCTGTTTTCAATTTATTCAAATATTTTACTACTACTATTACTGCTGCTACTGCTGCTGCTGCTGCTACTACTACTACTACTACTACTACTACTACTACTACTACTACTATTACTACTGCCTTAAAGTCCTGGGTAAAGACTTGAGTTGCTTTTGTTTTGTTTTTTCTTATCTACTTTCTTATCTGATTTCAAACTCTTCTGTTCTGTTTCATAGATTTTCCTGTTTTCTTTGTGTTCAGAATTTTCTCCTAGCAAAATATATCTTTTACATGAAAACATTTTAACTTTATTAATTGGAAATCTAAGTGCTTATCTGCCATAGTTTAATATTTCTGTGTTCTATATAGCTTAGGCAGAGCATAGCATCCTTACCATCTTTGGAGTGACACACAAAGTGTCCCAGTGTTCCCAGATGTCACCCACATTCCAAACTTACATGTAAGCCTTCTTAATGTAGGAGTCTGGAGCATAGTGCTTCCTCTTCCTCTCACACTGTGTTAAGACTGAGGGTCAGATAGGAACTGATAGCAAAATGCTCTTTCTTGGTATTAACAAGAGAGAGAAATGACTTCATTTTACCTGTTGCCCATCTTAGACATTTCTAGATTATTATAAATGTAATATTATTTGTCTAAATGAGAAAAAGTAAGCAACTTCTCTGATTCTCCTGAATATAATTTATATTTCTGGCAATATTAGGTAAGCTATTCTGACCTGACAGTTAACCAATCCTCAGTAAACCTCTAGAAAAAGTTTTAAAATCTTCAAACCAAAGATTTAGCTATTGTGCTGCTCACTGGAAAAAGAGCCTACTACTTGTTGATGGATTTATAATTGACTGATTTATGACAAACTCTCCAGACCTATGCTGTATTCAGAACATTTTGAAAGTACAAGAAGGTAGATGTATCAATAGTATAATTACTGCAATTCACATCCATCAAACTAGTTTTTTGAATATAGGAACTACTGAAATATAGTATTATATTAAAAATTTCAAGAACATTAACTGCTCTCTTTAGTATTTGGTATATTAACCCTAATTATGCAAGTACTATGAAATTAAGGGACTAGAAAATAAATACAAAGAGAATTTGCTGAAATGACAGGAACGTTTGGTAGGTAAATATGATCCAAAATGTCCCATCTACTAGAGGGTTAATAAACTCTTTCTTAAAAATTGTTTCTGTATATATCTTTAGTAATCTTACATATCTGCCATAGTTAGGCAGCAATAAGCAGCTTCAAATGAGTGAATATTTCTTTCTTATGTTTGTCTGCTTGTTTGAAGAAAGAGTTTTACGTTGTCTGGCCTGGTTTACAAATCCTAAAGATGGCTTTGAGCTTCCAACCCCCTTGCCTCTTCTTGCCAGTACTTTGCATTGCAGGCATGTGCCAATACACACAATAGTTTATACAGTGCTGGGGACCTGGTGTTTCCAGTATTCTATCAAGCAGCTCATCAATTTGCCATTTGGAGCCATTTGGAGATGTCCAAATGGCTACTTTATACTGTTACGGGAAAATACATACGTGTAGCATCTGTAGTTGTGGTTGATAGTCAGTGTTCGGAGTTCTTCCTGTTCGCTAGTTATTCATTTTAATTCATATATGTTAAACTGCAGGACGGACAATTTTGATTTGATATGTGTTTGCTATCAAATTTAAGTCACCATTAGAGAATCTGTATTCTAATTTGTATCATTAATATGCCTTCTAAAAAAAAAGTGAAAAGTGAATCTTAAAAATATTATGTTAGTAAAAGTTTATTAGAAAACCTGATAATAGTTGCATTAGGTTCAAAAGGTTCTTTCAGAAAATTGTTTTTATGAACATTATATGAGTATTTATTGGCCATTAAACTTTTTAAATTATTGAAACGGATATGTATCCCCTTTATCATGAAAAATTTTAAAGTATGGATACCATAAAAGTCAAGAAATTTTCTATTTTATTATTTTAATTTTCATATTTTTTTGTAATTTATCAAGGGGAGATGTACTAGCAGCACATAGATTTCAACTCCAAACAAAGGGGAATTGCTTTTGTTCTGTGAAGTTGGCTTTTCCTAGGCAATAGAGCCAGAGCTTTAACCTAATGCTTAGGTAAACTGAACTTAGACACTAAGGGAAGCTGTTTACTTTGAGATTCAGCTTTTTAGAAGCCTTTGAAAAAAATGGAGTGAGCTGGAAGGCCCCCTGAGACAGAGCTTTCTCACTGCCACTGTCCCTTGCTGTAGTTCCCTGGTATACCTTAAAGCTGTGGATTTTGTATTAGAACTATAGTTAGAACTAATAACTAGAATGACGTTCACGTTGTTTACATTTTTCTTTTAAGGTTTAGATTGATTCATTTTTATTCACATAGTCATTTATAACAGAGCCAATCATAATGGTAAGTCTGAATTTACAGGATATAGAGCCTTCATTATGAGAACAAGACATGTTTGGGGTAAGCTGAATAATATTTCAGATTTGGTACTTTTTGGAGGTGGGAATATTTATTTTCACACACCTAATGAAACATTTGGAGGACAGCATGTATGTCTAATCATGATATCTTTTATATACATACAAATTGACTGAGTATCCTGGAGCAATTTTTATTATTTTATTTTGTATGCTATGTATATATGCATGTGTGTGTGTGTGTGTGTGTTATGGTGCACATGTGTGCGTGCATGTGGGGGGTGCACATGCATGTGTGCACGCTTTGAGACATTCCTATGTTCATCCTTTTGCCTCTCAGCTATGGTGAATACCCCTGAAGTGCTCGCACTGTGCTCTCGCTCTCTCTCTCTCTCTCTCTCTCTCTCTCTCTCTCTCTCTGTGTGTGTGTGTGTAAGGTACAGATTCTAATGCACAGGCTGCAAGTCTTCTTATCCACTGAGTCAATTCCCGAGCCCATCTGGAAGTAATTTTCATCAGTATTTTTAATCTGTCCACATTTTTACTATAACTCATTATATGAAATCACATGTAGAATTTTGCATTATGGGTATCATTTTGACATTAAGAAAGTTTTGGATTTGGGGACATCTTAAATTTCAGATTTTGGCTTAGGGAATGTTTAACATACAATAAAAGGGCTTGTTACAGCTGTAGTAGCAGAACTACCAGCTGATACGGTGTGATCAGATGGTACTAGACACATTATAGGGCTCACTATATTTTTTTATTAACATCCCCAATAGGCAGATATTACTATATCTCATTTTACAATGAATTAACTATACCAGATCAGACAGTTTGTAAATATGATTCACGTGTGATTTAAACCAATTAGGTTGAACTAAAACTAGGAAAAAAAATTAACTATATAAAAATAACACTTTGCAATTCTCTGATTTATCACTTAGATTCATATTTTCTTTAGTCGGGAATTATATGTGTCCACATTATATGGGGTTCTCTGTTTGTAATTTTCAAGTAAGAATCTGAGGGCCCTGGAGACCTATACTGACAGCTGTTGTGTGAAGTGTCCCTTCTCATTGCTTGCTGTCTCCACACTGGAATCCCAGAGATACTTAGTGCTTGGACAGTGTAGATCAGCATGACAAAGCCACAGTGCCTTATCCTACAGATCCAGAAAAGTTGTTTATAATCATTACATGGTTAACTTTCAATTGTCTTAGATCCTTTTCATGTATATTATTTAATGAGAATGAAGAAAAGTACCATGGACAAAAGGAATCAAGGGAACAGAAAGCTGTGATGTGGGAAGAAGAGAGAATAAAGGAAACCATGTGAGAGAAAAGAGAGGAAGTGGGTAAAGGAGAAAGGTGGAGCAGCAAGGGCCAGGCAGATCCTATGACACTGCTTATGAATGTATCTTAAAGTGATTATATGGTAAATGAAAATTATAACAAAATTACCTAGGGAAAGCAGTGAAGAAATTGGCAAGCCTGGACCTACCTTCTCATTGTTTCACACTCTTCCTGACTCTGGTGTTAGCTTGTATTAAAAAAGTCTATTCTATTTAATATAAGCCGCTTTAAAATAGTGAAATACTGTGTCCTGTTAGTAGTTCCCTATATACTTTTGTTTCTTTTTAATGTACAGAAACTAAAATCTAAGAGTTTAAGTTGGCTTGAAATAATATTTAAAAGTAGTATATTTTATCCAACCATAGTTCCCTGCAATACACTGTCCTTTTGCAGTGTAAGTAGGGTATAACATTAGAAACTGGTTTCTAGGCCGTGTGTGGTGGTTTACTCCTGTAATTCCAGTATGGGGGGAGTGCTGAAGCAGTAGATCTTCCCAGAGTTCAAGGCTAGTCTGGGCTACATTGTGAGACCATGTTTAAAATAACAGTACATTGTTTGTAATAGAAAAAGTTAAATATCTAACCTGCCTATAATATACTTCTTATAAAAACAGCAAACTAGTACTTACCACATATTATACAAGTCCTAACATCTAGACTTTATTTGTGAACAAATTTAGTAACAATGTGTAATATAACTCAGATTCAACAAAATGATAACCTAATTTCATAAAATTAAAAGAAGCATGACAATTCTGTTGCTCATTTTAATATTCATTCATATTTATTTTAATATAGAAGGAAATTTGAGTATATGTAAAAGTATGCTTCATAAGATCCACTTATGTACCATTGAGTAAATAGATTTAAAAATTAACTTTAAATGGTCTTGAAATACATAAGGAATGTAAGTGGAAGTTGACATAAACTACAACCCCATAGTAAATCCTCTGTTATGGTTTAGATAGGAAGTATCCATTCAAGTGTCCCATGAGTCTGATTCCTAGCAGGTGGGTGATGAGACCTGCCCAGTGAAGTAACCCATCCATGGCCCATCTTTTTATAGCATTGGCAGGAGGAAGTAGAAACTTTTATAGATGTAGGAACTTGTTGAGGGAGACTAAAAGTCATTGTGTATCTGTTCTTGGGTACTATATCTTTCTCTGTTTTGTTGCTATATATGTCTGCTTCAATTTACACTTCATTAAGCCCTCTCCACCATGGAACTCTATGTTATTACCTGCTCATAGTAGCAGAGCAAGACAGTCATGAAATGTTTGAACCTCCTGAAATGGTAAGCCAATATAAATTCTTCCACCCTTAGTTGTTTTTCTCAGGCATTTTTTCATGAGGAAAGATGAGTCTTAATCCCCTTATACATACTTAAGAATAGCCTTCCATTATATCACACTGATACCAAGTTAGCATTATCAGCCCATACATCAGCAATTCTTGTTGATAAAATCACAGTGCTGGGCTAGGGATATAGCTCAGTGGTAGGATACTTGCTTGTCATATGTGATACCCAGCCTCAGTGCTTAATACTACAGAAACAAAACGGACGGGATAAAACCAATAATGACCACAAACACTTGCTACTTGAGTACAGGTGCTACAAATCACTTAACATTTGAGAAACTGAGGAGAAAATGTAATGCAATTCAAGGTACTTTATGAAAGAGAAATGAAAAGATTTACAAAGTCAGCTTCAGAAGGTAGAGCAACCTTGTCATTAAATTATGGGTATAAATAACTATGAAAATCAAGTTGTATCAATGCAGTGTAAAGATGTCAAATGAAGTAAAAATATTTCTACATGCATATACAATTGTGTGTATCTATGTTAATATACTTGAATAAATGTTTTCTTTTTATTTTGAAGACAGTTAAATGAGTCTCAAGTCCATTAGCATATTATTTATATGATTACACAGAGATAGTTATCAGAAATATCCATATGCCTGAAACTATAGAAACAGTCTGCCCTTAGTAATTATACTTCATTGTCATCAATTCAAAAAATGTTGCAAAATGATCATCCCATAATTATTAAATATTGATATTAAATATACTGAACATTGTGAAGAAATAAGGGAAACTTTCATTTCTTCTGCATGTTTAAAACGGTTTAAAGGTAATGAGTTATGACAATAATTAGCATTTAGATTTCCTTAGTAGACATTGCTATGTGGGAAAAGGTAATGACAATACCTATGTAGAAGTAAATTTATTGGCTGAATCATAAAAAGTTTTATCAAGAAAAATGAGGCTTATGTAACAAGAAATAAGATTTAATTAGTAAAAAAAATAAAAGAAATGTTTCCAGAGCCATATGATAAGGGCCAGACTGATTTAAAGAGAAGTAGGTTTGAGCATGACTTTAGAATATATTCAGAGAATGAAGGTAATCATGAATCTGAATGACAGGTAACAAAATCCCTCAGATTTCTTCATGAAAGTATTAGGAAGCAAGTAAACATTTTTTGAGAGATCACTGGATAAACACAATACCTAGAGACTAATGATTTGGCAACAAGAAAAACAAAACAGACAAAAGAATTTAGTGGGTATTGTCAGAGACAGGAAGCAGTCAAACATCAGTGTCCTGGGGAAGAATAGCAGAAAACTGTTAGCAGTAATAGAGCCATGAATCATCAAGGCTTTTTTCTGATGACTTTCACAAGCCAGGTGATATTTGTTATCTTTAAGACATTTAGGTTCCAATTGTCAGAAAGAAAGTGAAAATGTCTAAAAATCTCTGCTAGAGAAGCAAGGCTTAGTGTCTGAAAGTGTCTGGGGAGGCACCCATCCTAGCTAGCTAGGACAGGTTTCTGCTGCTGGGATGAAACACCATGACCAAAGCAAGTTAAGGAAGAGTTTATTTGCCTTATGTTTCCAAATCACTGTTTCTCACTAAAAGAAGTCAGGACAGGAACTCACACAGGGCAGGATCCTGGAGGCAGGAGCTGATGCAGAGGCCTTGCAGGGTGCTACTTACTGGCTTGTTCCCGACAGCTTACTCAGCTTGCTTTCTTAGAGAATCTTGAGAATTTCTTAGAGAATGCCCATGGATGGCATCATCCACAGTGGGCTGGGGCTACCCCACTAATCACTAATTTAAAAAATGCCCTATAGACTTACCTATATAGCCTTATTTTATAGGGGCATTTTTGTCAGTTGATGCTCCTTCTTCTCCAATGACTTGAGTCAAGTTGATATAAAACTAGCCAGCACACATCCCAAAAATATAAAATGAGGAAAAAGAAAACTTTTTAGAAGAGTGCAAATTTCACGCATTAAGAAACAAGAATGGTATTAACAGACGAAAGATATGACTTTGTGTTAAGAGCAAGCAGATCCCATTCAGGATAGCTCAGACTTATACATTTCAGTTTAGCTGCTTCTGTCCTCACCCACTATCGAGCAGGTGTGGGAATATTCTGGGTATGAAAGCTGTGCTTTCTACTGTGTCAGATGGCTGACAGTGAGAAAAGCACTGGCCTCAGCATGTGCACACATTATGTAATCAAATGAAAGCTTTCACAACAGGGAACAGAGCTGTCAAGTAGCCCCAAGACACTACCTGGTAGATGATGACTTTTGCCAGTTTCTGTCCAGACCACTGCCAACAACAATTTTCAAATTAATTAAAACATATGGTCATTAAATTCATACTTAACATGCTGTACAAATTTACCTCTTTTACACCAAAGACATTGCAAATACAATTTTAAAATTTCAGAGACACAGTCTCTTAATTTCTGATTGTTTTTACCTTGCATTGTGTTGTGGGGCAGACTTTTCCTGTGGAGAGAGGCAGCACATGTCTGCTCATCACAGATAGGGATCCCACAAGAGACAAAAATACAGATACCACCACCAAACATCAACTTGGTGAAGCAATGAGGTTTGGGAGGTTACTTACAAGGGCAGAAGTAGCTCAAAGAATTGCGTCAGCAAGGCCCTCAGCATGGCTGACCACTCACAGCGTTGAGGCCCCGCGCGCGGAGGGCACACTGCACAGCCTGTAAGTGCTCGGCTTGTTGGGGAAAGTCCTTTCCAGGTACCTCAGTTGGTGTGAGCATCTCCCAGGCAGCTCATGCAGTTCAGAATGCCCCTGCCTCTGTTTCTTCTAGCCTGCTAGGCTTGGGGTGGGGTGTCAGAGGGAGATGAATCTCAGAAATCTTTTCTCTTTATACTCACAAAAGTGGAGTGGCTTGGTGAATCTGGTCGATTTTGGAGAGTTCTGGAAACTGGCTTGAGTTCACTTTCTCTCTTAATGAGCTTCCTGCAGGATGGAATCTCTCAATTTGGGAGGAAAGAACTACACAAATCAGTTCAGTGGCCAGTTAGCCCTTTAGCTTTTTTAAAGGAATTAATGTTTTATAAATGATGTTTAATGTATTATTAAAGTATACTATTTCACAGAAAGCTCTGTGAAACCAAAAAAAAAATGTTCTTTTGGTTTTCCCTTAAAATTTTTATATTGCAGTGATGGCTGGGTTAATATGGGAAATGTGCCTTTTCTGTAGGCTTAAAATCTCATGTATTTCATGAAATTATAACATGATACAACATATTAAAAGAGAATTGTAGAAATTTGCTACCATTAAATATGAATAGGCTTTCTATGAAAAACACAAATTAGAGTTGATGGATTACTAAATAAAAATAAAACAGGACAGGAAGTCCAAGGTAGGAGGGTGGGGGTATATTTGGGAGGACTTGAGGCCATATATGACTAAAGTACATTGTAAAAAAATTCTCAGTAAATTAATAACATTTTTAAAACTTAATAGATTTTATCAAACCCTTCAACTTTTAGATGGGATTTAACTTTATGAAAAACAAACTGAGATATTGTAGTAGACAGAAGAAATGGATTGTCACATTCACCATATTCCCGACAGTGAAGGATTGTGATAAATATATTCTGTTCTAGCTCATAGGCCTTACCAGGTCAACTCCAACTCAGAGAGATGGGTGGCAGTACAGTTAGGTGCATGCTGGTCTTCCATGTTAGTGTAAGTGTGAACTTTAAATATTGAAGTTTCGTTTAGGAAAGCATCTTGTGTCTAGTCTCCCAGTTCTTTATCCTTGGATTTCTTTTTTTTTTTAATTAGATATTTTCTTTATTTACATGTAAATTTCTCCTTTCCCAGTTTCCCCTCCAAAAAACAAAGAAACAAACAACAAAAACAACAAAAACAAACCCCTGTTGCCTGCCCTCTCCCCATGCCTGCCACCCCACCCTATCCTTGGATTTCTGTACTGTGCTGTGTTTGTATGTTTATGTGAGTCAGGGAACTCCTAGCAGATTATATATGCACATCTACTTTACTGAAAATAAGGTTTTTCATGCAATATATTTGGTTAAGGTTCCCCTTCCCCAACTCCTCCCCACCATCCAAATACATACCCTTTCTTACCCTCTCTCATTAGAAAACAAACAGGCAAATAAATAAATAAATAAAAATAATAAGAACAAACTCTAGTAGATTGTTTTTAATGGGTAATCTGTGTCTTAGTGCAGTTTCAGGCTGGGACCACTTTCTTATGTGTAGATCTGCTCAGTGTCAAGGTACTACCGAAGGAAAGCATTTTATCTAGGAATGTTCCCTAGAAATCCCACGTGTGAAAGATGCTTTGTTAGTGCAAGGCAAGGACACACAATGACACCATATGCTAGCACCAAATGCTGATTTTATGGTTCTCATTTTCTGATTCTACTATTATCCCATTGTACTATTAAGCATAAAGTAAAGATAATCTTCATATATAATTATGCTCATTGTGAACATCTTTAAAATACTAGATACCTCAGACTTAAAGAAAAAGAAAAGACACAAAATGTATATTATGATTTATATGTATAGAACCAATTAATAAAAAAGAAAATGCTGTTCATTCCTCTGGTTCTTCTAAGTATGCTAATGGTTTGTGACCTGATATACTGGTGTTGGTCACAATTCAAAGTCTTACTGTCTGTATCTTTTTAAAAAGCCAACTCTGTACACACCTTCAGAGTTTAGTTTTATAATAAAACTGTTTGAATAATTAGACCTTTACATTCCTAAAGATAAAATAAATGTAATCTTTTGCCTTATTTTGCTCAATTAAATTGTTAAGAAGATCAAAGTGGTATAGACAATGTGAAATTTAACATTTTAATACTGATGTTGTACACTGCTTTACTTAACATTTGGGAAGAAGCTGCCTCTGACATCAACTCAAGGAAACACTTTTTGTTGCTATTATAATCAGCAAATAAAGGGACACTTATTATTCCAAAAAAATAAATAAATAACAACAAAAAAGGAAGAGTGGATAAGATAGGCAGCAAGTGCAATAAAGATTCCCACAGGCCAGAGATTCAGAGCTGGGAATAAAGCATGAGCAGATGCTCCCTGAGCGTGTCCCGAAGTGGACAGCAGATGATGCCTCATCAGATGCACCCTGTATTCTGCAGTGTACAGAGGCCACAGACAGATCCAGGCTTGAGCTGGAGTGAAGGGGTTTGACTGAGTGATCTGAAAAGCCACTCTTAGCTCTAAATGTCTGCTGCTTTACTCCTTGTGTTTTATGGCATTGGTATTGTTTAAGCAAAACCCTGATGAGAAGGCAGCAGCTGTAAGAGCAGGAGTAAGTCTCCTTGCAGAGGGGGCAGCAGCTGTAAGAGCAGGAGTAA
>NW_022196914.1:52054018-52083573 GCF_008632895.1 Mastomys coucha
GCAGGAGTAAGTCTCCTTGCAGAGGGGGCAGCAGCTGTAAGAGCAGGAGTAAGTCTCCTTGCAGAGGGCCGCCATGAATAGGTTTTTTTTTCAAGTGTAGGAAATGTGATTTTTTTATAAAAGCTGTAAATGCATCCTTTATTTTCTAGCAAATAACTGTGTCTCCTCTCAATTTGTTCCTGTTTCCTTACTCTCTGTTATATTTCACATACAGTCTTGGTAATTTAGTTGGTTACAGTCTATTAAGGAGTTTCTTCTTAAATGATGCTTTCTTCTTCTGGCTTATTGTTAAATAGCGCAAGACATAAGGAACTCAAAAGTAGAAAGATCTAGACATTGTTTTTCCTAACGTTTTCCATGTC
Source organism: Mastomys coucha (assembly GCF_008632895.1). Taxonomy (NCBI): domain Eukaryota; kingdom Metazoa; phylum Chordata; class Mammalia; order Rodentia; family Muridae; genus Mastomys; species Mastomys coucha. The sequence continues at coordinate 52,054,381 of NW_022196914.1, forward strand.
CCTTATCAGAAGTTTCAGGCATTGAGTGATATGCTTCAGAACAAACCATTCAGAAATGTTTGTCTTGATTAACAGTAGTAATTCCTCTTTAGAGATGGATATATAGAATTGATTATAGTACCATACAAATCCTATTAGGCTAGGAGGTCTACTCAGTACAGAACACTTGCTTCACTTTATGCTGCCCCGTGCTTGGTCCTTGGCACTATAAACACTACTGCCAATGATTATAAGGACAAAAATATTATGATCAAACACAATTATCATTGAAACCATCATAATCTATTGTTTTAAAAGAGATACATATGCTTGGCATATTGGTTATACAAGGTTCATGTAGTACACAGGAGGCAGTGGGATGATATAATAACTGAATCTTGGGTTCTTAGCCTCATTAATAGTGTCAGATATGAGGTGTGTCACATGGACTGAGCCTTGTATCACATCAAAAAGTAGCTGACTACTCCTATAGCATTTTTTTCCCCGAGACAGGGTTTCTCTGTGTAGCCCTGGCTGTCCTGGAACTCACTCTGTAGACCAGGCTGGCCTCGAACTCAGAAATCCACCTGCCTCTGCCTCCTGAGTGCTGGGACTCCTATAGCATTTGTGCCACTTTCAACCAGCAGATGTAGCTTCAGGCAGGTCATTGTTATACTTACAGGGTTCCTAGCTGGGTGAGATTAACAACTACTTTCTCTTGTGGTAGTCTATGTAGTGCCTTCAGCACTGTGAATACTACTCAGGAGCTTCTGTCTGGGCACCAGCTTGATTTCCCCATGTCCTATGACAAATGTATATAACGCCTTCTACAGTAGGGTCCTAACTGTCAGACTGTGGAGGGGAGCTGACAGTGCTGACACAGCCTGTGTCTGCAGGGCCCCTTGGTGTAAGGACTAAGAACCATGTAACCATTACTGGTACTGAGGTTTTCTCTGGTAGCATGTAATGTCCAGGAGTTATTGGCTCCTGCACTTTATGGTAGCTTCATTTAGACACATTTTATATATTTATGGATTTTAAGAAGCTTCGTTAATGTTTTGATTAGAGGAGCTATCTTACAATGTCATCAGGTGTCAGTACTTTATTCTTTTGCTGACATTCTCAACGTCGCTGCTTAATTTTTTGAACACACCAACTCTTATTTTTAAAAAGGTGTGTGTGTGTGTGTGTGTTTGTGTGTGTGTGTGGTGAGACAGAGACAGACAGGAGAGGGGGGGAGAGAATGAATGAATGAATGAATGAATGAATGTGTGTGTTATAGGTCCCTGGAGCTGGAAATACATGTGATGTAGGTCTGGGGACTGAGCTTATTTCTCCAGAAGAGCAACAAGTGCTCTTTACCACACTGCCAGCTCTCTAGCACCAAACTTAACGGTTTATTTTAACTCAACTTCTGAAATTTTTACTATGTGATTCCACAGTGGGTATGCTTTATTTGTATTTTTATTACTATGTTTTCATGTACTTTGATGTTTTTTATTTTATTGTATCTTAGATGTTATTCACAAAATAACTAAAGCAACTTGAGAACTTCAGTGACATTTCAAAGGGATTTGCATTTACCTGTGGCCAGGTGCAGATCTGGGGGTATTAACACTTTACTTCCTGTGAATGATGGTTTCTTTCCGCTTTCATACTTACTGTAAGATTATAACCCTGTGAAAGTCTGGCTCGTACGAGGCTTCGTTCATTTGTGTAGAGTTTTGAATCCTACTGTTGGTGTCTCTGCACATAAGTTTGTGAAAACTTCTGCTCCTCTTCTCAGCCTCTCAGCCATGTTTGACATTGAAAACAGGCTGGAACACAAAGTCGCACCACATGACCTGTCTGACTTCCCCTTTAAGAGTGTCAGTGTCTGTGAGCAAGGTACTTAGTCTTCTTCGGCTTGTTGAGTTTACAGTGTTCAAGCTTCTGTGTATGCAGATCTCTTTTTATATTAACACATTCTGAAATTGACTCTTTTCATAGAACCCTGGTATGCTAATTAGTTTTCACTTAATGATTAGTTTTACATTATTTATTACATTAATTACTTGGTATTTTCCCCATCAATAAAAACAACAAAATCCTAGCAAGTAGGGCCAAACATCTTGATCTAACAGTTTATTAGCTATTTGAAATATCATACACATTAATTAATTGTAGTTACTCATATAATTTGAGTGCCTGCTTGGGGATTACATTGAATATATTTACTGTTGCACACTGGTTTTTGTTTATTCTTGTATTGGAACTGGGAAGTTTCTCCAGCTTGTTCTTCACAAAGTATTCAGTGACTGCTGAAAACTAAGGTGATTGCCTTGACATTTAAGATGTCTTTTGACAGAATTTGTGTATTGTAGCATTAGCACTTCACTTATCAGGAGCTTGTCAATTTGAAATGATCTCCTAGCTCCTAGGTTCTAGAGTCTCTAAGAGAATGTGCTTTGTTCTAGAAGACAACTGGAGTGTCCTAGGTATTGACTGATCAGGCATATGGCCTAGGTTTTTGTTTGTTTGCTTTCCATTTTTTTTGTTTTGTTTTTTAATAAAATAATCAAATGATGACACTCCTAGAAGACTGTTTTGGAAGAAGAATCTTTTTGTAACACTAATAACAGCCTCCACTGCATTATTTGCATTGCTCTGGGAATGATGAGCAAAACACTTCCCTTTGTTACTTTTATAGGGCTAGAAGTTAGAACATCAACAGATATTCACTAAATAGAAGGCTGTCCCATACAAAAACAAGCAAACAAAAGAACAAAAAACAAATAAACAAACAAAATGATTAAACAGATCACATTTTCAACCTTCTTTTCTTTTTAAGATTTTAATTGAACCACTCTCCCTTCCCTCTCCTTGCTCCAAATCCTAAAATATACCCTTTCTTGCTCTCTTTCAAATCTGTAGCCTCTTTTCATTAATTTCTCATTTATATGAGCATAGATATTTCCCTAAATACATGTATTTTATATTTTTAATATGTTTTTCCTAAGTACATAAATACAACCTGTTGGTTTTGTATACTGTTTCATGTATGTTGTATGCTGACCATTTAGTATTGAATAACCAGTTGATGCGCTCTTCCCAGGAAAGACCATTTCCCCTGCTCTCAGCCTCCCTTAGCTCCTTAGGTAGGGTTGAGGCCTCCTGGACTCCTCCAGTCCATGGTAACAGATCTGTTACCACTGTCCTTGATCAGCTCATGCTTAGACAGCCATATTTATAAAATGTGATGATTGTAGCTCCTGGCAGTACTAGAAAGAACACTTTCACAGCAACTCCCTCTGCCCCTGCTTCCTCTCTGGTCCCTCAGCCTTAGGTGTAGAAGTTGTTTTATAGAAGTATTCACTAAGAGTGGATTCCACAAGTCTGCATTTTGCTTGTTTGTTGCTTTTCTATAATAGTCTCTGTCGTAAAGTTATTTCCTTGAGGAGTGAGAACTATACTAATCTTTAAGTATAAGAACAAATATTTATAGTTAGTTATTGATTATGCTAGTTTAGTAAACTGGTAGCTGTAAGTTCTTTTCTAAGATCTACTACATTACTAGCCCTGGGTAGTTGGTTAGAGTTCCAGTACCAGATATGTTTTCCCTCTTGTTGTATGGGGTTTTAAGTCCAATCAGAGATCTATTGGTTCCCACCAAGGTATATGTGCCACTGCTGCACCATTAGCAATATCTTGTCATGCTGGTTGTTGTGGTTCATAGACATTATAATCAGGTAGGACTGTTGATTATTTTTCTCCTTTGGAAGCTTTCATGGTGCCTATACTACCATGAGAGCTAGTCCTTAGGGAGAAAGTGTTCAAGTCAGTTCTAGCTTCAGGAGACTATGGAAACTGCATCTGAAGTTCATGATGTCTTTAGTGATGGACACTTACCTTCAATATCTGAAGAGCAATGGCAATAGTCAGTAAGGTTTTAAGAGTCTATTAGACAACCTAGATGAGTGTTTAGACGAGGACTTCTCATTGCTTGTGTTGAGGGTTTTGTTAGATGGTCTTTGACTCTTGGAGGTAGCATTGTCAGTACAGACAGGAAGTTTTCATTAAAAAGAAAATTAATTGAGGTTTCTATTGCTGCAATGAAGCACCATGACCAAAAGCAGGTTGGGAAGGAAATGGTTTGTTTGGCTTATACCTCCACATCATAGTTCATCACTGAAGGAAGTCAGGAGAGGAATTGAAACAGGGCAGGAACCTGGAGGCAGGAGCTGATGCCATTGCCATGGAAGGAGTGCTGCTTACTGGCTTGCTCCTATAGCTTGTTCAGCCTGCTTTCTTATAAAACACAGGACCTCCAGCCAAAGGATGTCATCACCCACAATGGGCTGGGCCTTCCTCCCCAATCACTAATTGAGAAAATACCCACAACTAGTTTTTATAAGGAAATTTTTTCTCAGTTGAAGTTCTCTTCTTTTAAATAACTCTAGCATGTGTTAGATTGACATAAAGGTAGCAAACACACGCACACACCTTTTTACTTTTCTGATCCCTGTGGTTCTTCAGGATCTGTTCTAACACCTGATGGCTGTAAGAGCATCAATAAAAGACACATGTGAAGGCTGGCTCTTCAGGTTTGGGTTACCTCACTCTATTTTTTTTCTAGTTCTATCAAATTTTCCTGAAGAATTAAAGATTTTATCTTTTTGACATCTGAACAATATTCTGTAGTGTATGTGTACCATATTTTGATTGCCCATTTATCACTTGAAGGATATTTATGTTGTTTCCATTTCCTGTGTATTATGAGCAGAACAGCAGTGAACATGGCTGAGCACGTGTCTGGAGTAGGACATGGAGGCCTTTGGGAATACACCAAGGAATGAGAGAGTGGGGCCATGTAGTACACTTAGTTCTAGTTTTTGGGAATTCTGTGTACAGATTCTGAGAGGGGCTGACCAGTTTACAGTTCTACCAATAGTAAATATGGGTTCATTTTCCCTCACATCTCTTCCAACATCTATTGTTAATTGTTTTAAGTTTTGCCATCCTGACTGATAAAAATCTCAAAATTGTTAGGTTTACACTTTCCCAATTGCTGTGGGCTGTGAACATTTTAAGAAATATTTCTTAGCTGTTATTTTTCTTCTTTTGAGAACCTTCTGATCAGATTCCTGGCCCATTTATCGAATGGGGTCTTGTCTTGTCTTTTTCCTTCCTTCCTTTTTCCTCCTTCCCTCCCTCCTCCCTTCCTTTGTTTCTCCCTCTTTCCTTTAACATGTTGCCCAAGGGTGGTATAGGCTCACTCTCTTGAATGCTGCAGCTGGCAAGGGGCAGGGCTAGCTCTGTTCAGCCCTAGGACATTTATATGGCCCCAGGTGGCAGCCCAGACCAGGGTTGACCACATGACCTTTGGTGGAAACATGGACCACAGACATCTGCACTGTCCCTTGCTACTGCAGTGTCTCCATTCTAGACATGGTCCTCAGTTGCAACACTGGCTGGGACACCACCATGGCCTCAGGTGGCTATACAGGCTGCTCACATCAGGCAGTTCCACTCCACCATCGAGTCTCCAGAGCCACCCTCTCTTCATAGTGCTCACATTGTCCCACTTCTCTTTTCTCCATCACATATTTGGTCATCATAGTGCTCCAGCACATTCTGGGTCAGAAATGACATTTTTTGAATGGTAGGATGGTTAGATGTTTGTCTGGCCAAAGATTACAAAGGAAATAAATCCCTGGCCAAAGTTGAACACAGCACAGAAAACTGTAAGTCAGCATTTCATGGTTGAACCTCTGTCTACCAACTAGAGAGATTAGTAGATAGGCCAATGATGAGAAGCAAGCACAACAGGAAGTGCTCAGTTAGCAGAGACTGCTCTTCCTCCTGGGCTAGGATGCTGCTCTGGAAGTCACAGTGACTGACTGTGATAGTCAGTTTTTTCCCTCTGGCACGTGCATTTGTTACGGGCTCTACTGAGGGACAGAGTGTAATTCACCATTTCCCAAGTACTGAGGGACAGAGTGTAATTCACCAGTTCCCAAGTACTGAGGGACAGAGTGTAATTCACCAGTTTCCAAGGAGCAAGCACTGCAACAGCCCACTGCATCACAGGCCTGCAGGGTCTCGGTGCTTCCTGGCATGCCCAGGCCTACTTATATAGTTTATTATACTTATTTATTTGCGTATATTGAACCATCCATACATTTCAGGGATAAAGCTAGCTTGGTCATGGTGTATAATCTTTCTGATATCTTTCTACATATTCTGCTTGCAGGTGTTTTATTAAGCATATTTGAGTCTATGTTCACCAGGGACTACATTGACCTGTAGTGTTCTTTTTCATTGTTGCTGTGTAAACCAACTATCTTTTGTGACATGGTGGACCTGTGGGGAGTGCGAAAGATGTTGTCCTCCCCTCCTCCATGACCCTAAGTCACAGGTTAGGTCTGGTTGCTGAGTCAGAGGTGATGGAAGTGATAACACTATGTGTATAAATCCTTGTCTTGGAATCCTTACATACTAGTTGTGTGCCTCAGTCTTTGGAGGTGGTGTTGTCTTGTTAGGGTGGCATTCTAGACGTGCTAGAAATGACATAACACATTAAAATCACTGTGTCATTTGTGATATTTATAGCCCTGCCTTTGTGTCAAGGGAAGGCAGGTGCTTTAGCTCTGAAAAGATTTTCATCGATACCTCTTGACTAATTTTTACATTTCTTCTCAGCAGCAGGGCACACTGAACCTGTGGCTCATCTCATGCAAAGCCTTTACTCTATTTGTAATACCAGTGGGCAATTTCTTTACTGCTGGACTGTTCTTGCAGATTTGTAAATCTAGTGTAAATAAGCTACCTTCATAATAGCCATTTAAATCTTCCCTCTGGATTATCCATGGAGCCATAATGTTTATTGACATGCCTTCCTGTGATGTAGTTCTTAATTGGGAAGCACATCTTATAAGAGAATTATAGCCTCCGAATAGGATAATTCCTGTGGTTTGAAATTTCCACAAAGGAATTCATTGGCATTAGCAACCCAAACAGATTTATTTCTTAACACTTGTCCCAGAGGCTCTAAACTATTGCTATAAAACTTAGAACAGGCCTGCAGTAACTTCATTCTGTAGTTATCCAGATTTATTTCTGGGTTAATTGGTTATTCTGTATTTTCTAGAAAGCCATGAAATATGTTCATTAGTATATATATAAACTGTGTGTGTGTGTGTGTGTGTGTGTGTGTGTGTAGTTAGTCATCAGAATTATATAGAATGCAAAATAGTATAGATGAAGGCTAATGTAATAGAACAGGCTGCCATCTTTATTCTGTCTAGTATGGCATTATACTTAGAGATTTAGTTGGTAAAATGTTGGTGAACCATAAGAAAAGGGACCCAAGTCCATATATTGAGATCATCACCACCCAAATGGATGCTGGGAATGGGGGCTTTTGCACATCTGTAACCCAGGGCTAGAGTTGGGAGGTGGGAGCCAAAGATACATGAGTCCTTAGAGTTAACTCAGGAGCTGATCTAGTCAACCTCTGTCTCAAAAACAAAGGTAGACACTGATAGAGGAAGACACCCAGTATTGACAACTGGCCCACATATGCATGTGTGTGTACTACACATGTGTGTGTATGCACATACATACATGGCACACACACAAAAATAATAACATATAGCCAATCCGTTTCTTTGGGATATACAAGCTAGAAAACATGGGAAAGCATTTGTTTTGCAGTGGGTGGCTTATCATGGTCAGCACCCGACACAACTCTGTTTCCTTCCCCGTAGGGACCTTCCTTTGCAATAGTGCTTCACTACATCTCAGATGCTTTCAGTTCCTAGAGGCTCTGGAACGAAAAGTGCCAGAGTGCCGAGAAGCAGGATGCCACGGGATTCCCAGCACATCACATCAGGACGCACTCCATTTCTTCTTAGACTATTTAATAATTAGAAGAGAAATGTTAAACACAAATAAAACCAAATCTGTATTTAAAATAAAAATTAAAAAAAATGTATAATGTAAATCCAGACAATAGTTTTTTTGGAAGGCTATAACTGGGGAGTTTAGGTAATTTAATAGATTTTACCACTTTCAGAAAAAAATTACTAATTCGTAGTTATTTTGATTTCCTCTTGGACAGAACTTTGAAGGAAAATGTTAATTAGTCTAGATGCATTGGAGGGCTAAAAATACACATTGATGTTTATATCTCCATCTTTAATGAGTTGCTGTAGTCAAAGAAAGGAAGAATACAGTGAGATTAACAAAACATATGTTTAACATGTGGAAACTGATACAGCAAAGCTTTAGTCATGGGTTCATGGCAAAAACTAATCTGTCCTAGGAATAACTGAGCGGTCATCAGGAAAAGAAAAGTGCCACACAAAAGCCAAGTAGAGACTGTTCTACAAAGTGAACTTGTAAGACAAGAGCTCCAGTATATTCTGAATATGTATTCTGCATATGTATAGTACATAAAACTTTGACATTCCCACTATCTAGAAATATGTTTGAATATTTATGAGTTTAAGGAATGGTACATTACAGTGAACACAAAGAAAAAATTTAAAAAAAAAATCAAAAAGACTAGAATACCCTCCCCCTGTCATGTAGTACCAGGTACAGGTCCCCAGTGGCAATGGGCAAGGCTTTTGGGCAGGCACAGTTGAGTGCAGAAAAGTATTCCAGTATAGATTAGATGGTATAGTGGTAGCACTGGAACTGCATTGATCAAAATTAATTAATTAAAATTAATTCTGTGCTTGATATTTTTCCCTGGCAGATGTGTTTTGAGTGGCTTTAACAATGATGCAATGTTTTCCAGACTGCTTCCTTTGGGTGAAGAGCGTAAAGTAGTAAAGTGGATTCAGTTACCAGCTCATCTGTTTCATCATGCAGATGCCCTCCCTGTAGGAGGGTTGCTGTGAACACTGAACAGCCACCCACACAGTAGCCTGGTGGGTCTGTGGTCAGTGACTACAACACTTTTTTCTAGACTAGACTCATGTATGGAGTTGCTTATCTATCACTTCTTTCATTGCTATTGAAATGACTGAAAAAATTGAATGTTAAGCATTGCCCACAGTGCCTTTCTGTGAATAGAAAATGTTTCTTCTTTTTTTTTTTTTTCCTGCTTGAATTTTTTTGTGAGAGTGTTACTGCATAATCCAGACTAGTCTCAAGCTCTTGATCCCCCTGCCTCAGTTTACAAGTTCTGGATTTATAGCCCAGAGTAAAGTGATAGCCAGTGCCATATTATGAGACTTTGTCTCAAAACAAACAAATACAAAAGGAGCACTTCTTTTAACAAAAGATTTCTAATTACATGATTTAAACTATCTCAACTCTTTAATTTCAAGGATACTGTTCATGTTCTTGGTCAACCAGAGATAATTGAGACATTATGTTTAATTTGTAATTTCTATACCAGAATTAATTGAGACATTATGCTTAATTTGTAATTTCTAACACCTATAGTGATATTAAAAGTAGCTCAAAGGACTTTTCTCTTTTCCATATCTGTGTGTGAGAGAGGTGTGTGTGTCTGTGTGTGTGTGTGTGTGTGTGTATGTGTGTGTACAAATTATGTTTTAACCTCTCTGACATTTTATAAGAATTTTTCAGAAGTTTTTATTAAAACTGAAAGCTTAATTCATAGCCAGTGAAAAGAAGAAAGTTATTCTATGTCCCTTTGATATGTATACATAGCACACCAATTAAGTATAAAGTTTTATTAAAACACCTATTCAAAATGTTTTAAATTTTTTAATATATTTATTTTTATCTTATTTATATTAATGGTGACATACGCATGTATGTATATCACATGTGTGTCTGTTACTTTTGGAGGCCAGAAGAGCATGGTGAGCCACCCATAAGGTAGCTCCAGGGAGCTGAGCCCAGATCATATGCTAATCTCTGGGATGTTTCCACCACCCTTAGGATGATATTTTAATAAATATTTTAAACACATTTAAGTCATTGAAGTTTTATGTTTAAGTAAGGCTTGAGACTTGCCAGCCAAGGGTAATATAATTTAATTAATTCTGAAGACTGAGGCTTGTTCTCCTAAACCACTTTATCCTATGATGATTATTGCCATAACAAGCTTTAATTTGGTGTCACTTTGAATTTAGGCAATGATATCAAACTGTTAAATGAAATTCCCTGGTGGCTAGAACCACTCAGCAACAGCTGTTACACTACCTGTGAGAAGGGTCTTCCCAACGTGCTAGCAAAATCAGCCTGATGTGCGTTTAAGTTCTCACTGTGTTAGCTCCTGCCTGTGTTCTCAGCATAGGCTGGGTTCAGCTGTGAAGTATCCATTACAGGACGGTTTTGAGCCAATTCCATGGAACAAAGTGGATTTGGCATGGAGAAGTAGGATAGGAGAAATCATTTATCTGTTGGGTTTTTTTTTTTTGTTCGTTTGTTTTGGTTTTTATTTTTTTGTTTATTTTTTGTTTTGCTTTGTAATGCCAGGCATGCTTAGAGGTCTTCTCATGCTATTAATATTTGTAGTGTGTGTGTGTGTGTGTGTATGTGTGTGTGTGTGTGTGTATGTGTGTGTGTGTATGTGTGTGTCTTAAGAGCACACACACACATATACACTTACGTACATAAATTTTAAAAAATTAGTTAACTGAAATTTTCACTCCCTGTGCCTATTCTATCTTTGATGACCTTTGTTAAAGTATTTAACTAGCCCAAAAGATAATTTAAAAATAATATTTAAGGACTAGGAAGGTGGTTCAGCAGTTAAAATGCTTTCTGTATAAGCATTGAACAAACAAACAAAAATCCAGGTGAAGTATGTTTTGTGTCTTAGCCCTAACATGCAAAGGCAGAAGAACATAGGGAACTCTGGGCTAGTAGTGATCTCTGAGTTTAATGAAAGATCCCTTTCTCAAAACTATTCTATATCTTGAATATAGAGCACACTGTATAGAGAACTCAGAAATATGTAATGTAAAGTAGTGAATTGTTGTCATTCAAAAACAGAAATGAAAATTTTAAAATGCACCCATTCCTTCTTATCTCAGAAAATTGGGCAGTATGATACCTGGTGATCTTACAGCATTTTGCTTTTTTATTCTGAAGACCCAGTTAGTAACAGCAAGTGCAGCCCTCCTCACCCTGTCTTCTCTCATCCAAGGAGCCACAGAGACTTTTGTACTGAGTAGGACTTGAGATGCTCCTTCCCTCCAAAGTTCTCCATCCCCCCTCCCCCAGTTTCTCATGCTCTACATTGCTTTCTTGTAGTTGGTATGTGGTATGTTCATATGCATGACTATAAGTCCAAGTCTAGGGAAGACTCTTCTAAGGTAGGTCTCCTGTGATGTTTACACAACATAAATATGGATTTGTGGTTTCTAAAGAGAACCTTTTGCTTGTCACATGAATAAAACCTGTATTTGTAAAATGCTTTGATTATCCTGAGCTAGTCTCAGACTCACTGTTAGCTGAGGATGTCCTTGAATAAAGCAAAAGTTTTATTTTTTTTGATATTTTCTTTATTTACATGTAAATTTCTCCATTCCCAGTTTCCCCTCCAAAAAACAAAGAAACAAACAAAAATAACCAAAACAAACCCCTGTTGCCTCCCCCTTCCCCATGCCTGCCACCCCGCCCTCTCCCACTTTCTGGCCCTGGCATTCCCCTACACTGGGGCACAGAACTTTCACAGGGCCGAGGTCCTCTCCTCCTATTGATGATCGAATTAAAGCAAAAGTTTTAAATATTTACATATTTATATGCATTAATGATTGACTTTTAGAAAATTGATTTACATAATTTTATAATGGTAGTTATGTTTATAAATAAGCAGCTATATTACTTCATCTAGTCTTCTATCTGAATAGTAACGTGTATCTCCCAAATAAACTATGGGACACAGTACATTACCTTCTTACCACAAGAATTGAGTTCAGAATCTGAATATTATATGTGACTTAGATCAGCATCATAAAAATAAGTGTTTTTTAGCATAGTTATTATCAAAGTTTGAAATAGAGTTACATGGATAGGAGGGTGTCTTCACCAAACCCCACAAGTTCTGCCTGTGGGTTATAATTGCCACTTGTATTCATATAGTGTAGTATCAAGGCACTTTCTTTACCATTGTGGTCCCACGTTCCACCTCGCTGCTGTTGTTCTGTTTGGCTGCTGGGGTGTAGGATCTCTGCCAGACAGATTAAACGGTGAACTAGACTACATTTTACCTCAACTTGCCATTGGCTTGTGGGAACCTCTAATGGCGGAGAACACAACCTTGGGTGGCAGTACTAGCTTGCGAAAGGACATAGGCTAAGGCCAAAGCTGGGGTTCCCTCACTCCAGGGCATCCAGTTGCCTGTGAGGAGGAGCCCAGGAGTGGGTGGGGTTCCCATACTGCTGGACATCCAGACTCTGCTGGAAGTCGCAAAGGGTTGGGAATGGAAAGGACCCACAGGGTGAGGACAATGAGCCCGGGCCAGGGTAGCTCAGTGAGGGCAGGTCCAGGAGGGCAGACTGTAGGTATCTCAGCATGGTTAACTTAGGCAGCATGGTTCTGTAGACAAAGGCTCTCTCCATGCTCCCCATGGCAGTTCTTGGTGAGAGAGACAGTCCTTGGTTCTAAACTGTTTGACTGTTAATTGTGGAAAATGGGTGTATACCATAACTTTAGAGTGGGCCAGAGATAAAATACCTTTTTCAGGAAGGAGTATCTGGGAAAGGAAGCTTATTGGCTAAGCCCTCAGGGTCTCTAGATATCTCATTAGCATGGAGAACTGTGTTCTGGGCCACATGGCCATTGGTAATGTCCCTTTGTAGGGAATATGGTCACATGTTCCCAACGGGAATCTTTGTAGGGAGATGCCTACCCTTCTCAGATGGGTGCCTGGGTACCGGGGTCTCTGAACCCACTCAACCTTATCAAGTTTCATCGCATGGTCCACTGCCCCACAACCATGGCTGTCCTCAGGATGTTTATTTTCTCCTTTGATTTCTTTCTTCTGAGAGATCCATGAAATGAAAATATTCTGAACTTAGAGTATGAATGGAAGTTTAGCCTTTCTTTGTAACCTGATTAGGAAAGATATTGAGTATTATAGTTGAAAACTTTACAAATATATGAGGTGTTATAAATTTAATGCTCACTCATTCACATGTATTTAATCACTTTACTAAGACTTATAATGTAGATTTTTATCTTATTTTTAAAGTATCTACTGTAAAGCATTGCTATTTTAGGTGCTATCTTACTGTGGGTTTGGTTACTATAGCACAATATCCAACACTGAATAATCTGTAAGGAAGAGCAACCTACTTTTACTCATAGTTCCAGAGATTGGAAAACCAAAGATATGGTACTTGCATGTGCTCAGCATCTGGTGAGGACCTTCCTGATGTGTCATGGCATGGCATTGGATGTCACATGCTGAGACAAAACAAGTGTGCTGTATCAAATCTTTCTTCTAATAAATGTACAAATACCACCATGGCATTAATACTCACTACTCCTTCTGATCCTGAATACTTGCCAAATACCTCATGTCAAATAAGAGTAAGAAATTTAGGATTGATTTTCTAACATGAATTTTTAGGGAACATAGTCCAACCATAGTGAGCGCTAAGAGTGCCAAGAATGCTGCTGCTCTGTCTCTCCTTCCTTCCTTCCTTTCTTCCTTCCTTCCTTCCTTCCTTCCTTCCTTCCTTCCTTCCTTCCTTCCTTCCTTCCTCCCTCCCTCCTTTCCTTCCTTCCTTCTTTCCTTCCTTCCTAGATTCATTTATTTGATTACAGATGTTTTGTCTGCATGTATGCCTGCATCTTGGGACTACAGTTAGAGATGGTTGTGAGCCACCTTGTGGGTGCTGGGAATTGAACTCAGGGTCTCTGAAAGAACAGTCAGTGCTCTTAACCACTGAGCCATCTCTCCAGCTCCACTGGTTCTTCTTAAGGAGTTTATGGTCTACATGAAGGCACACTCAACTATAATATGGCTTAATAAATATATAGTAGAAATACACATAAATATCATGAGAACACAGATGAGTTTCAGTTCAGGATAGAGTTATACATAAGAAGACTTTCATATATCTATTGGACATCTTGATTTATTCATTGGAGAAGTGTCTATTCAAGTCTCTCAACCAATTTTAATTGGGTTATTAGTTTTTGCTACTGAGTGGTAGGTTGTCCATCCATAGCATGGGTATCAACTCATTTATAGATACTTTCTTCTGTTCAGTATGTTACCTTGTTACTCTGCCGAGCTCACTGTTCGCTGTGCTCTTTGTTTAGTGTGGTGCTGTTCATTGAGTTGGATTCTGTTGCCTCTATTTCCTATGCTACATCCATGAAGTCATTGATGACAAGTGTCATGTTCTACACTGTTTAAATCCTCTCTCTCTCTCTCTCTCTCTCTCTCTTTCTCTCTCTCTCTCTCTCTCTGTGTGTGTGTGTGCATGTGTGCGTGCGTGCGTGTGTGTACCTATGGATGCAGGTATGTATGCCATGGTGCATGGCTTGTGTAGAAGTCAGAGGACAGCTTTCTTTTGGGCGTTGGCTCTCTCCCTCCATCATGGGACAGAACTCAGGTCTTCAGCCTCTTGTGGCAGATGCTTCGCCATGGAGCCGTCTTGCCTCACCATTCTCAGGCTTCTGCACTTACACCCACTTTCCTAACAGTTTATCTAAGAGACTGTCCTTTCCCATGGAAGATTCCTGTACTTTGGCTGAAATTGTTTGATGGATTTATTTCAAGGCTTTGTTCTATTCCTCTTTGGTCAATTTGTCTTTCTTTATGGATGATGTTGTGGTTTTATTTATGTTATTCAAAGAAAGTGTTAGTTTTTTATAAAGTCTAGCTTACTAAGACCAGGATCACGGATTATTATTACTCTACTTTCTTTTATAAGTTTTATGATATGTTTTTACATTTTTTTGTGTTATATACTGAGTTTATATATGATGTAAGATTTTGATGAAATCTCTCTTATATTTTTGACCATCTATAACTAGATCAGTATTGTTTAAAAAGATTCTCATATCTCTTTTCAATAGCTTGAGAAGGTATGAAATAGTAATGATATTGGTTTCTTCTTGCGAGCATTGTGATAAAGAAGAAAGGGCCTCCTTTTTCTTGTAGAAGCTGTAGTTGTGCTCAATAATCCCACCCTTCCTGAAATAGGAGTATAGCTATCAATACAATGGTCTGTACTGGAAACATGTGAACACTAGTCCCTTAATGTTCTTCCCCAGACAGGCAGCTTTGTGGGCTTGGGTGGATATAATAACTACTTGATAGTGCTTATCACCTTATGAGGTAAGCATATATTAAATATTATATACCTTAAATATTTGTATTTTTATATGTTATATTGAAAAAATGCTAGAAAAATTTATCTACTGGGATACTTAATGAAAACAACATATGAAACATAATTTCATAGTCACATCTCTTAGAATGCATCCCTTTATAAAACCTAAGAGGAGCTATTTCCAGGCCTTTTTTGTGCTGTTTCTCTTAGGTAGAGAATGGCAAGAGTAAAGGAGGTCAGTGGGAGAGGGGATGGTTCCCATGGTGACTTCCTACCCTCTCAGTCCAGAACACTGCTGCCACAACCTGGGCTTCTAGAATTTGTGTTTTCTGTATGGATTGAGTTTAAGGTTCTCCCAAAGATTCTCTCTTTGGCTCTGGCAGGACCAGTTCAGCCTTGTGCTATGCTCTGTGCATGCCCATTGTGCAGAGTGTAATAGCCTCAGCTCAGCTCCTTACTAACTTCTACCAGGCCGGAGAACTGAACACTACTGTTTACTGAAGGGAGGAGCTGGTATTTTGCAACACCTGACAATTATTCATACATTGGAAATTTTCACATCTTTTTTAAAAACCAGAAATAATATGAACATTGTAACTTCTTTTCTAACTAAATCTGAAATGTGCTTAGTTCACCATGATACATTATATATTTTTAGTTAATAATTTAAAAGTTTCTTAGCATTTCAGTTTTTAAGGGAAATAATTTTAAGTTGGATAATAATTAGACTTAAGCTGTATATGTTGAAAGCACAAAAGAATTGAATGTTATTTTTGCTTTTTAACAAATAGCTTCTTTGATATTTTTAGGTATGTTATAGCAACTGTAAATACTGTCAGAGTAGATTAGTTTGACAATTTTAAGTCTTTTGAGGTTTACCTTAGGATTTTGATTTAAGCTGTATCTGAAAACTGATGCATTTACAGGAATCTATAGGAAAGAATTATTCCTGTACTAACATACATTAAAAGAAACAATGATTTTAGAAACATACTTGTAATATTTGATAAAGAAAATTAATTTGGAATTTCAGAAATACATAATTAAAGGGAGAAATTAATTTTATTGTTTGTTACAGATATGTCTTATAAACATCTTCTTATGAACATTTAAACTTCTTACATAGTCTTTCCATACTTATAGCTATCACATCACTGGTTAGAGGTCCATGGGCCTCGTTTGACTCCACAATAAATATAGAAAGTATCACCACTCCACTAGTTTGGTCTTGTCAAACAGAGAGGAAGGTAACTTGAGAAAAACATAAAGTAAAACACAAGTTAGAGAAGCAAGGCTCTCCTCTTAAGTAATGCAGGTGGCTCCTCTCTAAAAGTGCACTAGTGTTTAGACAGTCATGTGAATTACAAGAAGGGTAGTCAAATCTTAGAGAGTTTCTGTTACATATTTGGCTTAAACATGCAACATTTTGCATTTTGACAGCATGTATATATGAATGTTCATGTTTATGCAAATAGCATCCTTTTCTCTGGGCTTGAGAATACTAAATCTGCATTGACTAATTATGAACTTAGTAGAGGGTTGTGTATTGAATGCATGTTCCTTAAAATTGAAATCTTAGCCCTACTGTGATGCAATTTGAATGCAGGGTGGCTAGTAACTGGCATTAGGCAGTCCATGACCACAGAGGGCCTCATGGTTAAATTGCCTCATTGATAAAAGAAATAGAAGGGGAACTCTGTGTTCTGCTGCAGTGTCCATGTGCAATGAGAAGGTGCCCATCTAGAGCACAGACATCATCGGTCACTGTATCTACTGACAACTTCAGCTTGGACATCCTAGCCTTGAGATCTGTGAAAATGTTTGCGTTTAAGCAACTCAGCTTTTAGAATGTGCTGTAACAGCCAAACTAACTTAAGACTTACATAATAGGATGGATAAAGAATATATGAGAAGGTAGCCTCAGTTACATACCATTATTGAAATATGGAATGCATCACTCAGAAAAGTGCAGGAAACTATAAAGTACATACACACCAGAAAGAGTGCAAGGTATCTACTCCTGTCTACAACAATAAGCTATAAAGCCTTAGGGAGTAAACTTAAGAAAAGACCTGAAGAGAATTAGAAGATATTTAGCATGTATTACTAAATGAAAAATAACTGGGTTATATGTTAGGTTAATATTTATTTTTCAAATCATATGAAAATTTTATCAGTAGTTAGTTTTGAATGCTGAGTTTACATTTGATTTTTCTTACTCGTTCTTACAGTTTTATTTCATACAGCAAATCACGTGTTACTGTACTGTTCATAAAACCAACTAATATTTAACCAGGGTAAGACTATGGAGTACAGCCAGGCAGTGTGAGAAGAATTTGGCCAGGTTAGACCTTACTGCAGGACGTTCAAGAAAATGCTGGTTGGTCACAAAGAGCTAGAGTGTTCTCACAGCATCCTGCCAGTCTCTCAGAGCACTTTCAGAGCTTCATCCTTTATATTTAACTAGCTGTATTAGTCAGGGTTAAAACCCCTGACTAAGACACTAGCATTTACAGGGTCCACTGTGTAGTTGCTCTCCTGAAGCATACTTCCCACAAAAGAGCAGATAGTTAACCAGTTCTGCATTACATCTAAGAACATTCAGAAATATTTCCTATTTCCAAAGATAAAATATCATATTTTAGTATATGGAACTGTTGTTCACTTTTTAATGCCATGTTTCATATTAATGATTGATTTTTGAAGTGAATATTGCAGGTATTTTGTGGTACATAGAGTCTGTAATGGAGATGTGAGGGGCTTTGTTCTATAGGCAGTTGTTACCGTGCCCTACAAAAAGGCAAACAAATTTTATTTGGGCAAAAATAAGTTGGAATTAGAGACAATAATCTTCTCAATGGAGAACTGTTATTAGCCAGATGAGACTTCGAGTAGACTCGCTATGGAAGTTTATCTCAACATCTGCACTATAGTCCTAGCCAGATGCTTGCTGTAAAGTTCAATGGATCTTGACAAGCATTGCCTTGATTTCAGTGGCTACATGATTCTAAGAATCCTTGAAAAATAAGAAAAACTAGTTTTAACAAATTTCATCTAAGTTAATTTTTTATTTAAATTAATATAAATGTTTTCTTTTCTCCATATAATACAAAGTCAGTTATTGAGAGCAGTCTTAAGATCAAATCCTAGTTTGCCTGTAAGCTGTCATAGAAAATCAAATAAAGCCATACTCCATTTGCCCTTTGAATACAAATTAAATACACATGATTCAGTGGTTTAAATGTAGTTTGTTAGGAGGGGTTTTATATATAAAAAAGAATTAAATCATTAAAGAATGAGATTTGAAACAGAATGTATAAGGCGTGTTCTGGCTGCAAAATGTGAAATTTAACATGTATCAATGAACTATATAAATAATAATTATATAGACCTAAATAAAAGTAATCCCGCAGATAAATTATACCCATATACATAGGCATATGTGTGTGTGTGTGTGTGTGTGTGTGTGTGTGTGTGTGTAAGAGGGAGGGAGAGAAGGAAATTTTATCCTTTTCTACTTATTATAGATAATGGAGTAATTTGAATTTAATAAAATGTCAGAAAAATACTTTTGCAAGAAGTGTCATGTTAATGAAATGTGTTGTCTATGGTGTCATGAAATTGTTTTGAAGGAGATAGTAGAAGTCACTGTGCACTAGCTCTGTGAGCAGCACTCTGTTGGGTACTCCCCTTGTTGTCCACAGTGTGCAGGGTGTCATATCCAGATGGCTTCTCACGTTTACTTGGCTCTGATCATAATGAACATGAGCTCACTTGGCTATGATCAGAATGAACGTGAGTTCACGTGGCTGTGGTGATCTTAACGAATGGGAGTTCACACTGGCTGTGATCAGAATGAATGTGAGTTCATGTGTCTGTGATTATAATGAAAGTGAGTTCCATGTGTCTGTGATCATAATGAATGTGAGTTCACGTGGCTGTGGTGATCATAACGAATGGGAGTTCACACTGGCTGTGATCAGAATGAATGCGAAACTTGTTTTTGTTGCCTATACCAACCCCTCCTTTAACATTTTTAATTAATGTGTTTCTCCTGTATTCAGGAAGTCACTAATAACATTTGAGGAGAGGAAGCTTGTTAGCTTTCTTCCTAACTATGCAGCTTTTATTTTTTTATTGAAATTGTGGTCTCAGCCAAAAACCAGTTGGTAGACGGAAGGAGTCATGAATGAAAAGCAGAGGGAGAAAAGGCAGGGAGGAGTTGTATGAACAAAGGAGAAAACCATAAAGCTAGTTATGCAGATATTAAGTCATTATAAAAGGCTTGCCTAAGACACAAACACTGTCATCTCATCCCTGCTATATTATCCAGGAACATGAGGAGCACACATGATGGTGTTTCTCTCATGAAATTTTACAGGATGATTTTCTTGTTATGTTTTAATTCTTCATTTAACAACTAGAAAGCACCCATTTCTATAATGTTCTTGACAGTTTTCTCTTTTCAGTTCCTGCTTTGAGAGCCTTAAGTTCTATATGATGAGGTTTGATCCTAGCCATCCCACCCCAGCTTTTAACAGGTCCCTTCCCTATCCATCTGACTCTGTGCCCTTTGGGAAAAAAACTTACAAGGCCAGTTTGCCCTGGCCAAAATATTCTCCAATATATGGTCTTCTAGAGCAGTGTCTCTTTTTCTGGGCTGTACCCATAGAGAACGTTGACCTTTTTTAGTAGCTAACAGTTGCCAATTGTTCTACACTAAGGCTAGGATTGTGTACCTGCCTCCCCTTTCCATGCTGGGATTCTGTCTGCCTTGACTACGTGTTGTTGCTGACACTGAGTTTTTATGTGCAGCTGCCCTGACGATGTCACTTGTAGTCATCCTCTGCCCCAGCTCTTATACTCCTTTCATCCTTTCTCCTCTCACTATCTCTGAGGCTTGGGAAGGATGTGTCATGTGTGTTCTCAGGTGTGAGTCTCTGAGTTGATCACCATCTACTACAAATAGAAGCTTTTCTAATGAAGTTTGATAGATGTATAGATATATATGGGTATTCTGAGTGAAACATACCTGATACAAAGATA
The DNA here is from genome assembly GCF_008632895.1 of Mastomys coucha. Lineage (NCBI taxonomy): Eukaryota > Metazoa > Chordata > Mammalia > Rodentia > Muridae > Mastomys > Mastomys coucha. Next base: position 52,074,669 of record NW_022196914.1, read on the forward strand.
ATATTTACAGATGAGAGAAACTATGTGATATTTGTCTTTCTGAGTCTGTGTCATCTCACTCAGGATTGTTTCTAGCTCTCAATTTACCCACAAATCCATTTACCTACAAATTTCATAATTTTATTTTTATTAATAATCTGAATATTATCCCTTTGTGTAAACATACCACATTTTCATTATTCATTTATTTCTGTAACTTTTGAAGTTTATTCCACTGGTGATATATCTGATAATATATTTGGGTAATGGGCACAGGTTCTTGGTACATAGTCCAGGCTGGACTTGAACTTGTGGTTTTCCTGCTTCGGCTTTCCAAATACTGTGGTTCTGGGTATGTCTTAAAGTGCAGCTCTGTCTGTTATACTCTGAACAGAGACAGTGTTCTACTGAACCAGGAGTTTGAAGGAAGATTAGTAGGGAAGTTAGAGGCAGTTATCAAGTCTTGCTTAGGTGATTGAAAGCCAGGCTAAAAGAAGTGTTTGTATATTGAAAATAAGAAAGGTGTAAGTCTGAAGCTCTGAAGAAGTTCTGCAGAGATGGTGCGGAGAGTCCCCATGGAATAAAGTGGCCCCTCCTAAGCCATTGTTAAAGTCTTCTGCAGGACTGAGTACTGCACCTGTGAGCCTGCACTCTGTTCATCACAAGCAGATATTTGGCCCATCCTCACAGCTCTGCTTTAAATCCTGTTCTGCATGAAGCGAGCAGAAGTGCAACAGTATTTCAGAAGGTTCTTTCTCTCTCTCCTTTCCTTTTAAAATAAATTTCTTTTCTGGAATATTCTTCTCATTTTTAAAAATATCTCAGATCCTTTGTGATTTATGTCAATACTCTAGTTGTCTAAAAGAAAGTGAACTGTGAAAGGTAATTATAGAGACAAAAGACATGAGGAAAGGAGCATGAATCACATGTACACTTCATCAGGACTGCATGTAGCCCTAGAACAGCCGAATGGGGACGACACTTTGTCTATTGGACGGTGGGCAAGAAGGAGAAGTCACTGTCTGCCGAGATGCTTGGCAATTGTGCAGCCTCGTTATCTTCACCAGCTCTTGAGTTGCTCCAGCTTGCTGTGGTCCTGGCAGTCTGTATCCTCCCTCAGAAGCTCTGACCTGTAGTTAATGTTACCCTTTCAGATAGAGATATACTACGTGTAGTGTTTAATAGATTGTTGTGCAAATGGATAATAAAAAAAGTTTATCAGGTATTTTCTATTTTTGTGTTCTTTATAATTATTAAAACAATAAATGCTTGAGTTGCAGGCTAAGTAAAAAAATTAAATCATCCAAATTTGCATTTCTTTTGTGCCACCCTTTCTGTCATGCAACAAGAGAGAGTGACCTGGACTTTCCCTCATAGTCTCCTGTCACTGGGAAAGGCGCATGAGTGAGAGCATAGCAGTCTCAGTGGTTTTGTAGCTAGGTAAACATTTGGGGGAACTTGAAAGATCTTGATGCATTTCCCTTTTAAAAATCAGATATAAATGTTAAAAGAGAGGAAAGAATCACACTACATTACACTTGTTGTAGACATTCTTATCCATAATTTTATGAAATATAAGCAAGGAACAAAATCTTGAAATCAAATCTACATGTTTAAGTTAAAAAGTGTTGATAATTTTATAGTTGTGTTAAAGAATGAGATTGTCCCATTACACACAGATAAAGACAAGACTTGTCTTGAAGTTTTACATCATTTATGTAAAATGAAACTAAAAGTAAAAGAATGGAGGAGAGGGATCGATCACAAGCAAACATTTAAAAATCTTATAAAATGGAGCTTTTCATTTTTCCTCAATAAGAATAGTTTGGTAAATCATCAGATCTCCTGTCCTCACATTCACCTATGTGCTCTGACCCAGTTCTAGGAAGGAAGCCCAAGGTCTGGGGTAGGTTAGCTGGGTAGGAGGCTGCGGTGGTTCCTAGGAGGGAAATGGCAGACTAGAGAAAGTCAGTGTACAGACATAAGAAAAATTAAAGTTATTAACAGACAACATCATGAATCAAAATAGTTTTAGGAGCATGGATTTGCATTCCAAATTCAGCAGATTTTTAGATATAAAGCAAAATCAAATATTAATGTTTATGTAATGTTAACAAGGGTCAGAATTTACATTGAAATTTGGTTCATCAGCAAGCAGGAATAAGTATATAATAGATTGTTTTATTCATTTGAGCTGTGAAGCTGGACATGGGTGCATGTAACAAAAAGCAGGAAGGCAAGGGAATCCTTTCCCAAGAAGAGCTGTCACTAGGAAAACAATGAAAGGAGAAAATGGAGATTCTGAAACCCACTTAATGCAAGGTTATGGACTTAGACACCTTAATAAATGATTTGAACATTGTTTGAGAGTTATATACTATGTATTTGATCATATTAATGTTTCTAACTCTTCCCAGATCTAGTTCACAGCACTTCCCACCCATTTTTGTGTCCTCCTAAATACAGTTTGTGCTGCTCATATTCCTGAGTGTAGCCATCCACTAGCAGATAGTCAACTCAGGACTATATACGCAGGGTCATACCCATAAAGAAAACTGATTCTCTTCCACCCAGCAGCTGTCAGCTGTCACTATCCCCTCAGCAAGGAGTGTGATTTCATGTTTACCTTCCCTCTCTATACTTAGGTTTTATCTAGCTTGGCTTGCACAGGTATTGTGCACTAGGTATATTAATGTGTAACTGATATGTTGTATCCTAAAACCACTGCTTTGTTGTAGTTACCCAAGGCTTCTGGTCCTACAGTCTCTCCACCCCTCTTCTACAATGATCCCTGAGCTCTGAGAGGAGAGGTGTAATGTAGTTGTCCCACTTAGCACTGAGCACACTACACTTTGACCACTTGTGTCTCTGTGTATTAATTGCTATCTACTGCAAGGAAAAGCTTTTCTGATGAGGTCTGAGAGATGCTCTAACCCATGTTATAGTATGAATATAAAAATAAATCATTGAGAATTGGTTCAATACTGTATCATTTAGCAGAGTAATAGCAGTAGATTCTTCTCCCAAGGCCTAGGACCTGCCTAGCCACACTTCTTTGTCCTAGTAAATGTTCTGGGTATGGGTTTCATCTTGTGGACTGAGTCTTAAATTCAGTCACAAAGTGATTGGCTGTTTCCAGGACAATGTTGCCTGTTGCACTGGTAGGCTTGTGTCTTGCTCGACCAGTCGTTATTGTTGTTCACATCTGGCTAAGAATATTAATTACTTTTGTCCTCCTACCAGGGCCACAGCCATTCTAACAGTATGAAAGCCAACCAGTAAGGGTAAATCTGCCAGCACTGTACCAACTAGATTTCTCTATGCTTTATGACTTAAATCTATTTTCAGCAATAGGGTCTTACCACATGTTCTGCAGGTTAACCAAGAGCCTTAGCAGTAAATTGTAATGTTGAGCATCTGTGGGGCCTCACTGACCAACAGCACTAAAAGGGATAACCCATTTCTGCCACTGGACATTTTATTTGTCAGTCTGTGGTATCGGGTTGGCACATTTTCCCCAGTTTTAGGGTTCCTACATTTAAATTTCTCTGTACATACAAGCATGCACGCACGCGCGCGCGCGCACACGCACACACACACACACAGAGACAGAGACAGACAGAAAGTTTGACCTTTTAAACATACTTAAAAACTTGTACTTCTATATTAACAAGCCGTCTATAAATGAACAGTAATTAGATTGTTTTAATGATAATTTTGTGAGTGTATGTTGGTGCCTGAACATATTGAGTTGTTTACATGTGTACATACTTTACAGGTCAACAGTATCATACTATGTAGCTTAAATAAAATATCAGGATAGGATTAGAGGTGAGGAGGACACAACATCTGTCCCAACACCGGGAATAACTGTGGCCAGTGAGACCCAGGCACACAGGATCTCTCCAGTCCAGTGGCACAGGTTCCTTCCAGTCTGTCTGGGCAGGTACCCTGAGCAGACCTTGGGCACAAACTCCACAGCGAGTCCCACAACACCCAGAGGAAGCTCCACTCTCAGGTGCTCTAACAGGCCCAGGATCACAGGATCCCAGGATACCAGAATCACAGGATCACAGAGACAGTATCTTTCCATAAATCCAGCCCTACAAAGGATAATAGATGGAAAACACCAACATAAGAAGCAGAACTACACCCTGGAAGAAGCAAGAAAGTAATCTTTCAACAAACCTACACAAACATCATTCCACCTCTAACAACAAAAATAACAGGAAGTAATTACTTTTTCTTAATATCTCTTAATATGAAAATTAGTATTACCAACATATCCTAATTGATTGAAATTCAAAAATATGAGGAATTAGAAATTTGTTGGCTATCATCCAGTGCTTTCTCTAATTTGGTAATTGGAGAAATAGGTCCAATATTGTACAATCCATATACACTTTCTGTGTGTTTGTACATGACTGTGTCTTGCAGTGTACCACACAATGTCTTGAAATCATACTTCTCCTATCTCAGCCTCTCTATTAGTAGGACTGTTTATTTGATGTTTTTACACTATACTATGATTTTCAGAACAGCTTACATATTTCAAAATTATTTATACAGGCAAAAGAAACATACACAATTTGGGAGGGAACTTGTAAGAGAACAACAAAGAGTGAGTGAGAATGAATGCTTTGCTTGATATTTATAACTATTGTATCAAGTTTGAAGAAGAGAACTTTATAAGTTACTCTTTTTCTGAGATGAATGCTTTTCAAAATCATCACAACCAATGAACCAGATTCTTACCATCACCTAATGTTTGTGCTACCCTCCAAGCAGAACCATTGTTCATTGAAACAGTTGGTGAATGACTTCATGGATAGACCATCTTAATACATACACCATTTCTTAAATGAATGTAACCTGTTCTCTGTGGGCTGAGAATAAAGTCACTCATTCAAGTCAAATAGCTTTGACCATAGCAGGAAATCTGTATCCAAAATTTGTGCCTACAATTCATTCCTTGGTGCAGCAGAACTGTCAACTCTCAGCTTGCTACGATGGAGGTAAAAATCCTTTGGTGATGTGAGGGTCATTGAAGTACAGCCTTATTACAATGAACTCCAACTTCTAAAAATTATTCTTATTTTGGACTTGTACCACAGTAAGAGCCAAGATTTTAAGCTCTACTAAAAACAAAACAAACAAACAAACAAAAAGACTTTATCTATTTATGTTCATTAAAAAACTAGTAGTGATATATTATTTTAAATTATACAGTTAATATGTTTGGAGTTATTTAAAATTTATATTGAGAAAAACATGCATTTTCAGTATTGCTGTAGACAAGCATCTATATAAGACTATTCAATTGATCATTGTTTTATATCAAATAACTTTTATAATATTTTTATTGTTACAATATTTTATAAATTTTAAAGAATGTGACAAAATAAAAAAAAACAAAATTATGGCAGGTATTGAAGGGTGTCTTTGGGAGGAGTTGGGGTACAAAAAGGAAAGAAGAATGTGATGTAGTTCTATTTACTTAAAATATGTTTTTAAATGTTAAGAAATTCAGATAATTGAAATTATGTATCTTTTCTCATCATAATGCAATAAAACTTAAATCAGTGAAAATCAGTAAAACAAGTATCTTAATAAGAACTCTTTAACTGATGAAATTTATACAGGTAACTCATTTTTCTTTGTATACATACTACCAAATACTATTGATACAGAGGATATTGATATATTCACTCTTATTTGCAAATGGCTACAGTTTGAAGCTTGGAAAGCAGATCAATATAAAGCAACAAAAAGTGGTAGCCAGGTGTCCAACTATGGAAATAACATCTCAAACCCTGCTTAGATTCATGGCACATAGTGAACTTTTTCAAAGATTAAAAAAACCTACAGTTAATTTATATAAGTGAGACTCCTAGAAGATAATAAATATATCAGTGATATGATCACAGCATAGATAAAGGCAGTGTGATTGACACCATCATAATAGAATGACTGACAGACAAACTAAATGCAGAAAGTCAAGTACTGCCTATCAGTACTTGACTTCTTCCTCCTGTCAGTGCAGTGCAGGTTATCATTGCTGTTCTTCCTCCGGTCAGTGCAGCGCTCCTGTCAGTGGAGTGCAGGCCATCACTGCTCACCTTCCTCCTGTTAGTGCAGTGCTCCTGTCAGTGCAGTTTAGGCCATCACTGATCTCTTTCCTTCTGACAGTGCAGTGCCAACCATTACTGCTCTCCTTCCTCCTGTCAGTGCAGTGCCTACCATCACTGCTTTCCTTCAGTGGTGTCACTGTGTCTGATCTACTAGAATTATTTATATGTATGGTTAGCTCTAGAGCCTGACCCTTTCTATAATTATTTGTACTTAGTCTTTTCTTAATTGGATAATTGCTGCTACTTGAGGCCTAATTATAACCTTTGCCTCTTTCTCAATAGATAATGTAGTTTTTCTATCTTTTAATTTTTTATATATATTGAAGATAGATCCTTCTCTCATACAATACATCTCAACCACAGCTTTCCCTCCCTCCATTCCTCCTAACTCCTTTCTTCCCCCCCCACTTCTTGCTCCCTGATCCATTCCCCTTGTCTCCCATCAGAAAAGAGCAGGCCTCCAAGAGACAACTAAACATGAAAAAACCAAAATACAGTAAGACCAGGCAAAAGCCCTCATTCCAGAGTTGGACAAGGAAACTCAACAGGAGGGAGAGTCCTGAGAGCAGGCAAAAGAGTCAAGAGACATACCCATTTCGACAGTTAGAAGTCCCACCAAACACCAAGCTAACAGCAACAGCACATAGGCAGCCAACCTGATGCAGACCTCTGCAGGCCCAGTGCTTGCCTCTTCAGTCTATATGAGCATCTATGTATGCACCCTGCTGAGTTGATTCAGTGGGACATGTTTTCCTGGTGTCCTCTCTGATGACTCCCACAATCTTCCCTCTCTTCTGTGGGCTTCCCTGAGCTCTGAGAGGACTGACACAATGGAGGCCTCCAACTCAGACTCTCTGCATAATGCCTGTCTGAGGTTCTTTGCATCCATTCCCACCTGCTGCCCTAAAGGAAATCCCTCCTACCCTCCTCTGCCCTCTCTTTTTAACCAGTTGTGTTTGGTTCTACCCTAGATATCTGACGTATCTTGTCTTAGCCATCAAAGCAGCGACAGGCATGGACTTCCTCTACTGGAGTGGGTCTCAAGTTAAATTAAACATTGGTTGCCCCAGCATATCTTGCAGGCACCATAAGTTTTGTGTCACCATTGCCCTAGCACATCTTGCAGGCAGGAGGAATTGTTTGTCAAAGGTTTTGTGACTGGGTTGGTATTACTCTTTTGGTAGCCTACAGACTGCCTGCTGGCACCAAAGAGACTAGAACATAGGGGTAAAGGCTCCATGCAGGCAGCAGCTTGATGTGTCCATGTTCAGTGAGCTGTGTGGACGTTATCCTTGTTAATGGGGTCACACTGTCACTTTGCTGAGAGCAACCTGGTCATAGCATCAGCTTGGGTTGTTTGATGGTCTCTTATGGGACCATCTTGACCAATAACCCAACCAAATGCAACCCAACGCACTACTGGAAGCCTGGCCTGGCTGAATGAGATTACCAGTTGAGACTCTGTATTTCGTATTACTAGAAGTCCTCACAGGACTATTACTAGCCTCACCCTCACAGAGTCCAGGAATTTTCCACAGTACTAGGTTTCTGCACCACTCCCAAATGCTCCCCAGTTCCAGCCATCTCTCCCTATACTCTCTCCTATTCCATCCCCACCCAAACCCAGTCCAGCAAAATTTATATTCTTACCCCTCCTAGGGAGAGCCATGTATATACCCAGTCCTCTCCTCTTCACCTAACTTCTCTGGGTCCACAGATTGTAGCTTGGTTGTCACTTTACTAACAGCTACTATCCACATATAAGTGAATACATACCATATTTATCTTTGTGGATCTGGGTTACCTTACTCAGGATGTGTTTTGTTTTGTTTTGTTTTGTTTTCTATTTCTATCCATTTGCTGCAAAGTTCTTGATATCATTTTCTTAAACAGCTGAGTAATAATACATGATGTAAATACAGTCTATTTTGTTTATCCTACATCTGTTGAGGGATATCTAGGTTGTTTCTAGTTTCTGATTATTATGAATAAAGGCACAATGAAGATGGTTGAGCAAGTGTCCTTGTGCTAAAATGGAGCATTATTTGGATATATGTACATTTCTTTAACTGTTTCTCAGACATTTGAGATTCCTCTACTAAGGATTCTCTGTCTAGATTTATACCCCCTTTTTAAGTGGATTGTTGGTTTTGTTTTGTTTTAATTAATTAATTAATTAATTAATTAATTTTTATATTCCGTATTTTATCCCCCATCCCCATCCACCCTCCGACTGTTCCACATCCCATACCTCCTCCCCACCCCCTGTCTCCACATGGATGTCTTCACTGCCCACCCCACCTGACCTCTAAACTCCCTGGGACCTCCAGTCTCTTGAGGGTTAGGTGCATCATCTCTAAATGAACACAGACCCAGCAGTCCTCTGCTATATGTGTGTTGGGGGCCTCATATCAACTGGTGTATGGTGCCTGTTTGGTGGTCCAGTATTTGAGCGATCTCAGGGGGTCCAGATTAATTGAAATTGCTGGTCCTCCTACAGGTCACCCTTCTCCTCAGTTTTTTTCTGTCTTGCTTTTAACTATCTTTTATATTGTGTTATAGTATGTGAATCTTGGTTTGGTCATTGCTTGTCCACTTTTCTTTTCTTTTTTTTTTGAAATTAGTACCAATATCAAAATATAAAACACATTCCAACTGTTTAAAGACCACAGTTTTAAAAAATTTACACACCTTAGAAGTTCAATTCTTTTACATATCCAGAAGGGTTTGTTGTTGTTGTTGTTTTTTCGAGACAGGGTTTCTCTGTGTAGCCTTGGCTGTCCTGGAACTCACTC
>NW_022196914.1:52083669-52100369 GCF_008632895.1 Mastomys coucha
CTCAGAAATCCGCCTGCCTCTGCCTTCCAAGTGCTGGGATTAAAGGCATGCGCCACCACTGCCCGGCCAGAGCTTTTTTCAAACTTGTATTCCAAGAGGGAAGAACAGAGCAAATTTATAATCAAGTTAAAGAAAACACAAAACTCAGTAGTATAGGAAGTTCACTGTTAACATTCTGGGACTTCTGACTGTCTGGGTTCCAGAGGACCTGGCAACTCCACTGCACTGTTCTGCCATTCACAGCACATGCTGCTCAGATCATCATGACAGGAAGGCTCCACTCCACAGCTTCTGCTGTCCTCATTGCTTGTCCCACAGTCCTGCCTTCTCCAGTATGCTGGGGTTTCAAAAGGCTGCATCCTGCTGACAGCCCGTCCTAGCTGTCTTTAGGGTCTCTAACCCTTGCCCATGATGTTATGCCTCAGCTCAATGCTTTCATTTCTGCATTATGGTTTCTACTTGTCCAGCCTAACAGCCCGGTGCATGTTAAATGTTACTGTCCGCACTTTCATTTTCTTTCTCATTGTTCAGGCCTCAGTACTGTGGAGAAATCTCCCCATCTTCTTATTGAGGTTCTTAAAACTTAATTGAGTCCTTGTGAGAATGTAACCCTCATTGGCTTACTGAATCCTGTGTCTATGGATCTTCAGAACTTTCTGTTGATCATCTCATCTCATGGCCAACTCTCCCCTATCATCAAGGAATCCTTGTCTGTCCTCTTCAGGTCAACAAGCATTGCTTCCTCAGGGCTTGTTAGCATTACTATTCCAATAAGAACGTTTAAAAATTCCTTTCAAACATACTTTTTTTTCTTCAAGATTTAGCTTAACCAAAACTTCAGTGAAGTTCATTAAATATTTGGTAGCTTTCTTCTTACTGTTCATGCTCATAGGGTCTTATATGTTCTGTCCCAAATTACTTGCAATGTGATATTTGTATCTTTGTTTTTTGTGTATTTGGTGAGGTTTAGCCTGCTCTTAATGTGTGGAAGACAGGTGACAGTGCCCCTGCTTAGGCATAAGAATCCAAATGATATGCAGACATGTAAAGAATATAACATTAATTCTTTATTGAAGAATGACATCACTACCTTAGAATAATTACCTTTCTAACCTAAAGGTATATTCCCTTTAGAGGTATTTCTCATTATTTTCTACTTCAGTGCTGTTTTTATGGTCAGAAAAAACATTATATGGTTGGTTCTACCTCTAGCTGTGTTTTTACCTGTATATACATATTAGGTTCTCTTGCTTATTCCTTTAGAGTGTTAAATAATCATTTCTCTTTCTGTTTGCCAAGTACCAAATATCTTCCTGTATTCCATTCTGCTTGCTTGGTAAGTGCCAAGGCTAAGAGAGTGCTGGAAAGCGTTAGGTTTTCTGCGTGTAGAAATGCTGTTTCTAGGGGTCTATTACATCTGACTTGCAACTTCAGATGCAAATGGGAGCTGTAGTTTATTCATGCCCAGTGTCTAGCAGGCCCTGAGTCCTTCACTGTGATTTCGAATTTCTTAGTGTCTGTACTTTACTCTGTTTGATACTTATTCCCTTAAGTGTATTAAAGGTTATAATTTGCTTATGAATTATTCTTTTTATTGAGTAAAAATGCTTTTTTTTTTGTTTGTTTGTTTTTTTTTATTTCGAGACAGGGTTTCTCTGTAGCCCTGGCTGTCCTGGAACTCACTCTGTAGACCAGGCTGGCCTCGAACTCAGAAATCCACCTGCCTCTGCCTCCCAAGTGCTGGGATTAAAGGCGTGCGCCACCACCGCCCGGCGTAAAAATGCTTTTTATACCCAATAATTCTTTTTGCCTTAACTTCTGTTTTGTTAAAGCATCTAATTTGATTTAGTTGAGTAACCTACCATTTGTGATTCTATAGTGAAAGAAATAATGATTTTTATGGCTTCATATATAATCAGTGTTTAAAACCATGTTCACTTAATGGTTAGCTATGACTGAGTACCATATATTAGATCCTGATCTTAAAAATGAGTTACATGGTCATCTTTGATACTCAGCTTCCTCCCCAGATACAATGATTCTACAAGTCAGTGGATATTTTATATGTAATAGCACCATTGATTCATGCTCATCATCTATGTGGAATGTTACCATGAAGATTATATAAGTTACTCTGTGTTACCCTTCTTTATGCGTGAAACTACTAGGAAATAAGACAACAAGTATGAATTAAGTGGCTTCTATAAGTTTTCTTCCAGGAATTTGATACACTTGCCTGGTGTAAAACAGCATATGCTCTGTTAGAATTTGACTACTTCTTAATTCTGTAAATGACAGAACATTTATTATATAAAAAACAAAATATCAACATAATAAACTCAGGTTTAGTTTAGCCAACTTTTACTGTGTTTGTGCTCAGAATAAGTGTTACCTACACAAGAAAGAAAACTGGCCTGTCCTCTTAGGACAGTTTTCAGTTACAAAACAGAAATTTTAAATAGAGTGCGGTCAGTGCTACAGGACAGTAATGCAAGGGTTATAGGAACCATAAATCCTTATTTACTGTTTGCTGATGTTTAGATCATGAAGCTAGAAAGGGGACTCGAGAGGAAGAAAAGACCTTCAGGCAGGCTGGGCAGTGAAATATGTGCTGTGAAAGTAGATGCTGGGTACTGCGGGGAGGGTACAGCAGAAGGGCAGCAGGGTAAAGTGGGGACAGTGGCTCAGGACAGGAGAGAGCACAGTATGCAAGACAGTGCCCTAATGAAGCCCGTTGCTGACGTACAGTAATTTAAAGCACAGTCACAGCCATGTCACGCTGCAGTTTGCCAACAGTTGATCTTTCCTGCTGTTTCATGTGCTCCCTTGCTGCACGTGCTACCGGATGCTTCCTCCCCCTTCACGTGGTAGTGGGTGACACTCCTAACCACCTTTGAACCCTCATCACCAGCCCTTCTTTAGCTTTCAGCTTAAATGTCTTTTCCACGGGGTTTTCTTCAAGTGCACCTTTCCCTCTGTAACTTTTACCACACTGCTGCATACACCTGATTCTAATCATCTGTCTTCTTTTAAGATTATAATTGTCTCTGACAAGAACATGGTCAGCTCAATACAGTCTTACACATATGCTGCATGTAAAGTTTGTGGTGTATAAATTCATGGATGAGTGAGAAATATCAAGTCAAAAATTAAATTGAAATATGTGTACAAACCTAAGGCACCTCAGTATTTAAACTTCCATTCTTATATTTGAATTCTGGGCTCATTTGATTTTGAGATGGATATTTCTAGGTGGCCTGGAAAACTATGTAGATCAGGCTATCCCCAAACTCAATGATCCTCCTGCCTCTGCTTACCAAGTACTAAGAATACTAAAATACTCCACCACACCTGGCTTTTGAGCCATTTTTATATGAAAAATAAAAGCAATATTTAAGTGTCTATTTCAGAAATCTTTCATCTAGCCTTATTTCAGTGTTTCCTTAGAACTGTAATAAATGAATTTGATCTACTTCTAAAAAGGAAATTCATACTCTTTAAGGATGGAGACTTCTCAGCATGAGAATATCATAAAAAATGTGATACAGTATAGAAAGACAAGTTCAAAGCATTATTTAAAACATTTCAAGTGGCAATTTGAGGGATAAGAGCAGACTCCAGCATCCAGTGGGACAGTTTCAGGGACAGCATCCCTCTAGTTTAGGATTGGCTAGATCTGTTTTTATAAGGCACATCTTATTTTGTATAGATATGATCTATTTTTAAGACCTTTGTTAAAGTAATTTAAAGCTATCTTTTAAAAGTATTACACAGATTAAAAACCTCCCTAAAAAGTTATCCTTTATCTGTGTGTTTTTATGTGCCAAACTATAGTGCTGCTTGGTCGTGCCCCATGAAGCAATTAAATAGTTTAAAAACGCAGTAGCAAGACCCTTTCCTCTCTCTGACCCCTTGCTCCCTTTCTCTCCTCCTCACTCTCTCTCTCTCTCTCCACGTGTTCCAGGACTGCCTCTTTCTCTGACTCCTCTCTTTTCTCTGCCTCTACTCCCTTCTCAACCCCTCTTCCAATGCCTCCCAAATAAACTTCATTCTATACTAAAAATAAAACAAAACAAAACAAAACAAAACAGAAACAAAATAAAAAACAGTAGCAGAGATAAGCAGTTACACTCCACACTGAGAGAAAAGATGGGGCAAGTACTTGCCTGTGAGAGCAGGCTCAATAATTTAGTTACTGTTTCAGCTTAGTGTGAACAGAAACAAGTATTTTATTTACTAATTTATTTTCATCTTGTGTCTTTTGGTAGGTTTCCAGCTCTAACTCTTTAAATAAACATTTTTTAAAAACTAAGTAATAAGATTTTGGCTCAAACTATTCTTGGGTTCCTTTTTTATGTGTACTAACTTTATTAAAAGATAAAATGTTCTAAATACCTTTAAAATATTCAGTGATAGAAATCTTCCAAGTTATAATAAAATGATTCAAATTTTTGATTTAAAAATGTATTAAATTTCTGCTTGATCATGTTTACTGATTTGATCTGGGTAAAACTTGAAATACCTTATTAGTTATATGCTTTTTCAGGTCCATACTGACAATGTTGTTAAGGGAAATAGATTTGAGAACTGTTAGCTTTAAATTTTTCCTATGAGTTTAATATTTGTATATATCAAAAAAGAAAAACATGTTTTTGAGTTTTTTGTTTGTTTGTTTGTTTTTTAATGTCTTATAGCTGTGGTCTTACTGTGTAGCCCAGGCTGACCCTGAATTCCCAGCATCCTCTTCCTAAGTGCTGGGCTTATGGGCAGGTGCTGCAGTACCCAATAGAAGTACCCATCTTATGTCATTGTAAGCTAAGGTGTAAGTGATATATCTTTAAAATGAGTATTATGGTTACCTTCTTGGAAAAAGATCAATATTGAAATAAAAATGCCAGCGATTTAGTTCAGGCTATTGATCCAGAGCTGTAGCTCCATAGTTGTGGTCTGTTCTAGACAAAGACTTTTCAGAAGAACTTCTTCAGTGGAAGGGATATGGGAGTATTTTTGGAACAAATATGTCTTGGATTCTAAAACAAGACTACTCTAGGATGATGGAATAAGCAAATGAAGGAAATCCTGCAGGAAACCATTGTTAGGAAGTACATGTACCCTGGAGATCTTACAGCAGGCACATGTAGAGATCTATGCAAGTGATCACGGCGGCGGCGGCGGCGGCGACAGTGGCGGCGGCGGCAGTGGTGGTAGTGGTGGTGGTAGTGGTCGTTGTTGTCCTCATCCATTGTCGTTGTAGTCCTCGTCCTCATCCATTGTCGTCCTCGTCCTCAACCTCGTTTTGTGGTTTAGGGTGGTGACTGATGGAAGACCTGTATGTATCAGGCAGACGTGGCAGAAATACAGGTAGAATAACTATTGGTATCCAGAGACTGGCTGCCCCTTGTGGGGGCCCTGGTAGAGTCTACTGTTTTTCTCTGAACTGATGTGAAGAAAGAACTGTAGGATACTAGCTTGGGCCTCTCGAACACTCAAGCATTAGTGAGGTAGGAATGGAACCAACCTAGTAAAGAAACAGACACTCTTCCAGTGCTGTAAATAAAGGAAGCACTGTTTCAGTTCAGGCCTGTTCACTCTGCAGCAGACGTAGGGCCAGGTAGGCACCATCAGCAAGTCAGCAGGATGTGAATCCCAAACAGTGCTTCCTGGTTCATGTGCTTGTGCGTGCATGCTTGTGTTTTCTGCCCTCTGACTGTGGAGTCTAGACAGGATTGGTGGACATTCATTACCAGTCAGTCTTTACTTTGTAGATGAGCAGAGGGAGGGTCTCAGAAACCCAGCTGGCAGCTACAGAAGGAGATGCATCTTGTGGCATCTTCTCTAAGCTCTGCCACTGTCTCTGCAGAATGAAGAGAACCGACTGACCTGACCAAGATGCAAAGCCAGTCATAGAATGATGACAGCAAATGGGCAGCAAAAGCTAGTGGGGTTTAATATGGGATTTATTTTTGTTTACTTATTCTTAACCAGGAGATTGATTTTAATAAAAAATTATATAATTAGTAAATACATAGTCTAAAACAGGTTAGCTACAGTAAATTCCAAAGATCTTTAGAGTTACTCACCTTCTAAATGTTCTTTGAGCAATATTTTTTTCAGAAATGAAGTAGTAATTTAGAGATATAGGTGTGTTAGTTTTCATTTCCTCCCAGAGTTCCTTCCAGATTTGAAAACCAATATACCTTCATCTACAGCAGGCATTTAGAACAAACTCAGAAGCTTAAAACACTCCAACGTTGTCCACTTGCAATTGGTACACCAGAAGTGTAGGTTTTCTACATTTGAATCTGTGCCCCATTTCACAGAGGTGAAATTCCTGTGTGAGCCTCCTGGGCAAGAGCTGACAGAAGCATAAAGAGAAACGGAAGAGCAATAGTTGATATATAAAGAAAAGACTAAGAACTAGAAATTAGAGAATGTTCAGAGACAAAGTCAACAAATAAAAGAGAATGTTTATGTTTTATTAGTGGAATATCATAAAAACATACTAGTCAACATTCTCCTGGATGCTGGAGGTGTAAAACATGGTTTACCTTGGCTATAGTCAGGAAACTAAAATTTAAAAACTAAAATATCCAACCATGTGTGAATTATATTAAAAGTATGACATCTATAAGACTGGGTATTGTTCTCATTTTATTTCCTAATTCCTCTAGTCAGTTTATTTCCATTAATCAGGAAAATAAAATTGAATTCAGACAATTAAAAAGAAGTACAGAACACCAACATTAGACCTTGCAGATACAAACAGAGGTAAATTCATCATAAAATATATTTCTTTATAGTCTTTATTATTACCAAACAGAATAAAGTTGGATTAGTTAGATGTTTGAAAATGGATGATAAAGTTTAACAAGTAAAATAAAAATATTGTTTTAAAATAAACATATTAGTAAAATAGAAAAAAAAGCAAACTAGTAATCAATTTGTGGAAAGAAGAGTAGGATAATTTACTTCAGGGTTAAAAAAACAAAATTGTTGAGCCAGGCCCGCAGTGGTGGGCAGCGTTTGTGAGGTAGTGGAGAGACAGGCTGCTGGGTGCCCTGTGGCTGTGCAGTATATGATTTATCTGTACAGTAGGAACTATTTATCTACAATGTTTGGGCTCCAAACTGAGGAGGATGAATTCCAGACTTCTTAACGGGAAGGACTAGAAAAGGCTACAGTGTCCTACAGTCTGCTCAGCTCTAAAGGGAGAGACTTGCAAAGAATATGAAAGGAGCTCGAACGTGGATAGAGTTAAATGTGTCACTGAAATGAAATGATGGAAAATTTTAAATGAGCAAATTGACAGCATCTAAGTCAAGAACAATGGCTGTAGTTCTTTCAGAAATGCTCTTATATCTGAGAAAGCTGTTTTGCTGGTTTCGGTTTTTTGTTTTTGTTTTGGTATTCTTTTTGTTTTTGTTTTTGCTTTTTAAACAGGGCCTCACCATGTAATCCTGGCTGGTCTAGAACTTGATATGTAGACCAGGCTGGCCCTGAACTCACAAAGATCTGCCTGTCTCTATCTTCTAGATGCTGGCAATAAAGGCATGTGTCACCACACCTGCATATTCAAGAAATTTTATTGTTGTATATTTTTAAACTACATTGTTTACATCAAGTTGAAGTATATAAAACCATTTGATGTTAATTTGTTTTAAAAGGGCAAACAATGTTTTGAAAGGGCAAATGTGATGCTCACATTTGAAAAATACAAAAGAACAAATAACATGTAGGAAGAATGTAGTTGTCAAAGTTTCAAATATCTACCAGTAAATAAAATTTACTATCTACTTAAAAAGAGTTCCTCTGATGATCAAACAGGGCTAGCCCTAGAATACAGTAATGATTAAGACAGTTATCAGTGTGTGATTATCAATGTTATGTTCCTCAGAAGAAAACCACATGTCTATCAAATGGAAATGAAAGTTTCTTTTCTTATTCCTGAATTTTTGTAAGTTGTTTGTTTGTTTTTCTTTTGTTTTTATAGGACTAGGTATATACATAGAAAGATTTCTTAATATAGTAAAGCTATCTTCAACAAGAAATCAGACTATTTAAGTGTTTTGAATTATAATCTATATTGCCAGATAGCTACTACTATCATTTTAAGATTTTCTTGAAAATGCCTGTATATGGCCAGTGTGTGTTGTGTTATCATAGCCTGGAAACTGGGAAGTCTAAGGCTGAGCACTGCCACCTAGTGGTAGGACGTTCCTGCTGTGTCCTTATTTGAGGAAGGCAAAAGAGCATATAGAATGAACTACCTCACCCGTTCTTTTAAGACCTGTTAAAAAGGGAGGACTCTTCTATCCCCATCACCTCTTAAAGATGCTACCTCTTACTTCTTTCGTATTGGTAACACATGAATTTGGGAAAAGACATAATTTAAATCATAAAGGCTTAAAATAGTACAGATGATATAATAAAAAAACCCAACAATCCTGTTTATTTTAATCTCCTTTCAATTTCTAAGTCATATCACCATTTTATTTTTGCAGTTACTACTTTACAGTTTTGTATATCCTTAATATTTTTCTGTTCCACAAAATGTAGATTTTACATCTTGATTCTCACTATGTAATTAGGACCTGGTTCCCTATACTCTTAGTGAATCAAAGGAGCAGTTAGTTACTGGTGGATAAAATCTTAATAAAACTGATTATATTTTGTGATAAAGCAAATCTTTTTAGCTTCATGTCTACTCTTTTGAAACCTCTTAGAGGTATGTGGACCTCCTCTCTACAGTATTCAAATAGCAAAGCTAATGATTTGATAAAATGTGTGTAAAAATGAACATACCTGAAAAAATAAGGTATGAAAGTAAGTAATTGAATCCAGCAGAAAACACTGAAACAGCATGTTTACGTCCAAACAGAAAGTCTTCCTGATTCAGTTAGCTACAAGAAATATCGTAAAATCATAGTGTATGTTTTTCTTTCATTAAGATAAGCTATTATAAAAATCAACCCAAAACAACTATATAATAAAGGATTCTCCATGATAGTCTAGTGAGAATTCTTTGTGGGAGTTTTAATATAACTAAGCCATTTACTCTTGTTATGTGGCTATACAGAGTCCTACACACTGCGTTAGGCCCAGTTGTACGGTTCTGTTTATTCTTAGATCGTGGATTAAATTTGTCTTGTGTTAGAAGTAAACATCATACAAGTTTGTTCAAGAAATTAAGAACTTTTTCCTTTGAGAAGCTTTAATTCACATAGCTTTACTCTTTACGGAGTCAATACTTACATTATTTAGATTGCTACTGTACACAAATTAGCATGGTATTCAGTTGGAGGTTTATTATTTGACAGTAATTGCAGAACAATTAGTATACTTCTGTGATATTAACAGAATAACATTTGTGAGTGGACCAAATGGTGCGCTAAGCTGATTACATAATACAATTTATTAGTAAAGCTTAGCGGACATGGTTGACCAGTATGGCTTAGATCGAGTCCTCAAAGTAAAGTTTACTTTGTGCCTTGCATAATTTCTAATATGTGTTCTTTTTGTATCTTTAAAAGAGAGCTAAAAATTTCTCTTACACCAAGTAACTAACTAACTGGGCCATGTTCTGTAAGTCATCTAGTTATCAGGCTCCTGGTGTTCAGGTATCCTTTATCATTGTGTGCTAAACATGATTATTGGAATTGCAGAATCTCCACTCTTAAAGTTGTACAAGAATTTGGCATGTTTTGAAATGTAAGGAGGAGAGTCTAACAACAGTAAAAGCTGGGCATGGTAGCATGCCCCTGTAATCCCAGCACTTGGGAGGCAGAGGCAGGAGTATTACAGTTCTAAAGGACAGCTTCTGGTGGGTAGTGAATTCTAGGCCAGCCAGGATCACATAAAACTACTGCAATTGCTCCTGGTACTATGAGAGAGAGGGAGAGAGAGAGAGAAGGAGGGAGGGAGGCAGGCAGGCAGGCAGGCAGGCAGGCAGGCAGGCAGACAGACAGACAGACAGACAGACAGACAGACAGACAGACAAAGAGAGGAGAGAGACCACAAAAACAATGAATGGCCCATCTGAGTCCAGCAGGCTTCCTGAAGCCTGATCCAGGGTTGGTGTGACCCCATCACTGGGCTTTCAGAATTGCCAGCCTGTCCTCTTGACTATGAGGGATCCACCCTGTTCCTTCGGAGCTCCTTGGATTAGATCACAAACAAATATTCTCCTTTATTTGTTTTGTTTATTGTCTTTCTCCACTTGCTGGGAGTAAGCCTTAAAGCAACGGTTTTATTCCTGCTCTATTTGCAGGAATAAAGTCCTTGACTGGAGTGACAAACCCAGAAAGGGACTATTTTCCTGAACTTATAAAATAACTTTAAGGTCATAAAAAGTCTATAAAGTATATCATGAGGTACATATATTATGAAGATCTTGAAGGAAAAACTAACAAGTACCTGTAGACAATGCACTCTGGAGAAAAACAATCCGTCAATACTTAACTATGCACTTTACTTCTTACTACTACATTCTTTACCTGTTAGTACACATGAACCAGTTTTATTTCCTAATATAGGAAAAAACTTACCAGTATACTTTTTGGATAACTATAATTGGTGAAAAATAGGTTTGAATTATGTAGCCTCAAGGGCAGAGATCAAATCCTGCTTCCTAGACTTGGTTGTAATTGTTCATACTTAACCTAACTGTTGTTGATTGTAAATTTGTCCCCTCTAACATTATATTAAAATATTATGCAAGTTTAGTTAAATGGAAAATCAGCTTGCTTTTATTTTTAAAAGATCATGTGGGGTGCTGTACAAAATGAAAGGAGATGAGCTGGTAGTGCTGCATCAGGCAGTAGTCAGTAAGTCTGTCTAGTCAGTAAGTCTGTCTTACTGCGTGCTGCCTCCAAGCATGTTCATGTAGTCATAAGAAGCAGCTTCCTCTTTTGTATTCATATTCTTGACTGTAGTTACATTTGGATTCATAAGTACACAGCATTTCACAGGATCACATTTCAGCCTAGATACTCTTGGGAACTGTGAAAATCAACAACCTCAAGTACTGTGGAATTATGCACTAGAACATGCTAAGACACCATATCATCTATGGGCCGAGTGCATGGATGGATGCAACAGGTACACTGTATTCAGGGCAGCATGTACATAAGTGTGGGACCAGCTTGGAATGTTTTTTCACAGCAAAGCTGTTAAATATCAAACTGGTGTGTCCTAAGCCTCTGTGGTGCCTTTGTAGTAAAATCATTCAGAATCTTCTCTTGCTACTGCTTTAAAATATTGCTAACTACAGTTGCACTGCTGTAAAATATAACCCAGAACTTCCCTCCTTGAGCTGGCTGTGCCTCTGTACTTGTTTCACAGTCCTTTTCTTACTCTCTTCACCGTCCACTGGCCAGTCTATTCTCAGCTTTATGAGGTCAGCTCTTTACCTTCCACATCTGTGTAAGATCGTGTGCTACTTGTCTCTCTGCCCTGCTTTATTTGAACTTAGCATAATGTCCTCCAGGCTTATCTGTGCTGTCACAGTTTTTTAGGGCTAAATAAAATTCCATTGTATATATGGGCCACATTTTCCATATTCATTCATTCATCAGTGAACGTTTAGGTTGGTTCTATATTTTGGCTATTATAAATAGCACTTCAGATAAAACAGGACTACAGATATCTCTCCACAATAATGATTTCTCTTCTGGATATATACATGATAGTAAGATTATCCATTGCTGGATTAGTTTTATTTCTGGGTTTGGTTTTGTTTTGTTTTTTTCAGGACGTTTCATATGTTCTTCCATAAAGGTGGTACTAGTTTACAACCCCATCTGGCCCCTTCTTGAGTAGTTTTAGGACTTTAAATGTTTTAATGAAATTAAAAAATAAAAGTTGTTAGTTACAGAACAGCTTCATGTGTACCAATGTATAAAAAAAGAAATCTATAGCCCTTACCTGAGTACAAAGAATCTAAACCAAAAGTTTTATTTTTTCATATTCCCATTTAATGAAATGCTAGAATTTCATCAAAAGTTTATAAATTAAATAAACTTTGAATTTTTTAATCTGATAATAACTTGTATGAGACCAGTGTCTTCAAATCTAATTTAATTGTTTCTTCAGTCTCCTACTTGCATTTTCATCCTCCCATCTTATACTTTATGTTTTGGGTGATGACTATAACATATTAAAATGAATAAAATACGGCTATCTGTAGGCAGAACGTGAATTTTACTTGTTTATGACATATTTAAGTATAATCTAAATAAAGGTCTTTCTCCCAGTCCCTGTGATCATCATACACAGACTTTTACCTGTCTGCCAATTCATTGCTAATGTTTGCCATTCCAAATGTCTGTACCTTAAATTAAACATTTGTTAAAACTTTTATCATCTGTCACATTACTCTGAGCACATAATATATATTCAAATGTGTCATCTTATGAAAGATCTTTGTCTTCATGAATTTCTCCAGGCCTGTTAAAGCCACTGACATTGTTTATACACTGTTAATCTCAGGGCACTTGTAGAGTGGGAACCAGCAGCTTTTGCTCCTAGGAGTACAAAAGCAGCCACCCTGCAGTGTCCACCAGCCTTTGGTCCTGTGCCTTCTCTGTAATGATGTAGATCTGTCTCTCCTTTATTCTTTGCAGAGTGCTGCAGCAGCTCCCAGCCCCGTGCTAGGAAACATGCCCCCAGGAGATGGCATGCCAGTAGGTCCCGTGCCACCAGGGTTCTTTCAGGTACTCAGAGTCTTGACTAGGAATGCTAAGGTGGAGGGACTCCTGCTGGGTGTTATTAATGGTGATGGAGTAGGATGAGGCTGTTTGAGTTCGTTTAGTTTGCTTCTTAAGGTAAATGTGATACTGTACAGCCAACTCTTGATTGCTCAGCCTGGTTACTTATTACATTCCCTTCCTCTGCTGTATTACTTGTTATGATTAATATTAAACCATTTCATTTGATTAAGAAAGAAAAGAAATCAAAGTACAAATTAGACTAATAAGTTCACCATGGTGAATACTTTGTGGAAAAAGACATCTTTAATGTGAAAACGCTCATTTTCAACTGTTTGTATTTCTGTAGACTAAGAATAATCAAGATTTGGCTGTATTTTCAAAAGTAGCCAAGTCATAATCTATCTACTTAATAAAAATTATAGTTTGTATCAAACACTTGAAATCACCTTTGTGGTTTTTCAGCTGGAATATTTATTAATATGATTGTATAAAATTTGAAGATCAGATTTTCAATTGTGTACTTAGCATTTTAAAATTTCAGTACCTGCTCCTTTTAGCAACAACAGTAATGATTTTAGAGCTATAATACATCTTTTTAAAAAATTTTATAGATCTTTACCTTAAATCTGATAGAATTCTAACCCAAACCAACAGACCCATATAAATTATGAAGATTTTTTTCTATATGGTTAATTTTTTCACACTTTGAGAAAATTAAGAAGAGAGTTAAGGATTGGAGGTGGGAGACATTACAGCATTTAATATCTAACACACTTTCTTGTTAATATAGTATGCACCTATAAGCCAAATTGATAATTTCAAAATCCTTGATAATCATTGGTTAGTAATTTATACCATTATTAAGGTGCTTGCAGAGATTAAATTGTGAATAATTGTGCATAATAGATCTGTAGAATCAAAAGATCTCATTTAAAACCTCAAACCAACCCTACATATTTAGGGAATATTTATTTGTCTAGCTGCTTTTTATTATTACTGGAATAACATGAAAGATGTAAAAGTCATGTTAGAGCCACATTCTATCCTGATGACCTAAGTATAACTCTTGGTCATTAAATAGTCACCACATAAGACAATGATGACAATGGCTAACATTTAACCATTGTTTTCTGTATGCTGTGCTTTAGTCCACCTACTTTACATAGCTTACCAACTCCTACAGTAGCCAACGTTTCAAGTTTGGATTGCTGATTCTCACAGTGCAGGCAGACATACCAAAACACTGGTAAATGTTTTCACAGAAAGTGGCAGGGCTGGGACTTTAAATCAAGACAGTCTTCATTTCTGTCATTGAAATTACCTTTGAAAGTTGATTGCTATCTGTGACATGTTTGCAGCTCATTTTATTTTTGCTTTACACTCTTAATTCTCTTGCCAAAAGTGGGTTAGGGTTGGGGTTAGGGAGTATGTTGGAGAGTCTTCTCTGTGAGACAAGTAGAGCACAGCAGGTTGCACTGTTGGAAGAGAAGATTTCTTGGGGAGGAAACACATGTTTGCACTAGAGCACTATGCCAAGATGAATAAGCCTATACATTGTTTCCATATTTGTCAGTGTTAACCCCTCTTGCCTATTTTCTTGTAAGAGTAGTCAAAATAGCTTTAATTTCCTTTAAATTATTCTGATAGCATTCATGACTGGGTACCTCTAGATTCCAGATACTGTGATATCTAAAAATCACATACAGTGTACAACTTTCTGAGGCTCTTTGTGTTAACAACAACAATAACAACAACAAATCAGCTTTAAAAATGAAAAAGTAAAGTGAAAAGTTTTGTGGTGGCCAAGAAGAGAGAATGATTATTAGGTCCACTAGAGTCGGAGATGAGTGAGGGTTAGAGAAACTGCCCAGCAAAACAAGCAGAAGAAAAGCACATCCGAAAGTGGGCCCATAGCCAAAGTATGCTAGCAGTAAAGCAAGCAATATTGATGTGTGCAGGATACACACAGAATGTGCAGGAGTGGAAACAAGGGTCCTGCACATGAAATTGGAAAGGTGTGCTCTAGTCTATTGAGAAGAGCCTGGAATGGCATGGGAAGAGCTAAATCTTTTTACCATGCTTACAAGATCCAGCAGATCTTTGAGAAAGGCAGTGACCTGGTTGTGCAGTTGATTCAGACTTTGTTTAGGCTACAGTTGATTCAGACTTTGTTCGGGTATCTCTGATAAACATGTTTATAACATCCCTGACATTAAAAAGCCCAGAGAGTGGTGAACTGTGAAAAGAAGTGATTTAAGTATGGGAAAATTTGAAAATAGGCATATTAAATTGGTGGAAGGTACACTTGTAGCAAATTAGACTGTCACACTCAGTCTTGGGAAAGGTATAGTTAGAAAAGCATTGTCAATATAGGAACTGTAATCGAAATTAATATCTTAAGGTGAATGAGGAGCTAGGCAAAGGAAGCAGAGAGAAAGAAGAAGAGTCAGGGAAGGAGAAATAATGGCAGGAACCCAGAGGGGAAAGGAGTAGACACCTAGTATTTCAAGCCAGTTGTATCCTGACCAGTTACTAGGGGAATGGTGGTGGTACCACCTGAGAGGGCCTGAAGATAGTCCAGGGTCTGAACCTAAAGACCATGCCGAGCTATCAAGAGGAACATCTTTGCCTTTGCATTTTGAAGGGGAAATAATTTCAACAATATTAGCCAAAATTCAGTTACAGAAGAATATGTCTACAAGTGGACAAATAATTCTAGGAGATTATTTCCTAAATAGAGCTCAAGAAAGAGTCTTTCTGACAAGATCTGGGACAGTAGGATTAGAAAAAAAGAAATGGTAATTATGTTTGAAAAGCCTCAGTTGATTGCCCAAATTAGGCATAAAAAAGAAAAAGTTGCAAGAACTAAGGAAGACACTGCAGTTCCTATTTTGGATCTTTGAATAATTGCAGTATCTTTATCAATGTAAAGAAAAACAGGATATGGAAAAATCTGTATACATGCGAGTTATTTCTGTTCACTTAAGAAGAATGTTTCAGCTCACCTCAAGGACTTTCCCCATCTATTCAAAATTCATATATACCCAGCACTTTTAAATGTTTCTAAAATACTGAAAAGTTCAATCAAACACTAAAAAGCTGATGTGTCTTAGTAATATGGTGATGAGGTCAGCTGAAGTGTTTCCTAACCAGTTGGTATTGGGTTTCTGCAGTTTGTTCATGAAGAAGCCACCTTTCATACATAGGAGCCATGGGTGATCACACTTGACAGCAAAACATCAGCTTCTACTCCTATTTCCACAGACATTTTCCTCTGAGAATGGTCCACATCTAGAAGCTTTAGGAAAGACAATCATTTGTGAGTTGGCAGATGAAAACACTCCCCATGTTCAGCACAGCCAGTGAGCAAGGTTCATTCTAGGAAAGGGCTCCACTGCAAGCAACCATAGAAGGACAGGCTGTGGCTCCTCGGTGACTGGATCCAGAAGGCTCACTAGCAAGAGACAAGGGTTCTCTAAGAAGTGAGCATAGACATAGCAGCGAAACCCCAGCACTCAGAGGAGCTCTCAGCAGCCTTCTCTTCTCTCAGCTTCTTTTAGCAGCTGGATTCTGGAAGGCTTATCTCTTCTTCAATTTACCAGTAGGTAGAGTGTGCAAATACTTCATATTCCTAGGGAGAAATGCAAAACTTATTTGAGCATAGCAGGAATAGGAGTCAACCATAAAGAGATTAAAGTATTGGGATTAAATGAATAAAATTACTAATTTATAATTAATGTCCTAGGTTAAAGCATAAGTTGTTTTGAGTTGCACTCACTCTATAATCATACTGTAAAATTTACACTGAAAGTAGCCCTCCAAAATAGGTGTTATTTTCATTTCCACTAAAGAACAGCCTCCTACCCTTTCTCCCCCTCCTCTCCTTCCCTTCCCCTTCCTTCCCTCCCCTTTCTCCCCCTCTTCTCTTTTCCTTCCCCTTCCTTCCCTCCCCTTTCTCCCCCTCTTCTCCTTTCCTTCCCCTTACCCCCCTTT
>NW_022196914.1:52100666-52112603 GCF_008632895.1 Mastomys coucha
TCCCCTTCCTTCCCTCCCCTTTCTCCCCCTCTTCTCCTTTCCTTCCCCTTCCTTCCCTCCCCTTTCTCTCTCCCTCTTGGTATAACTTAAATCACTAGCAAGTAACATTCTTACAAACTCCAAATTTAGGATTTCAAAACAAATGCAATTAACTTTAATCCTAAAGTCATTGTCTGTGATTAATATTCCAGTCATTTAATATGTCCGTTATGGAAGATAGCCCTTAGATTGTTGCCTTTCCTTTTGAGACTTTGTAACCATGCTGTTAGTTACTTTGCTGTCATTCTGACAAAATACCTGGCAGGAGAAACCTAATGGAGGGGAATCTTATTTTGGGTCACAGTTTGAAAGGGACTAGAACAGCACTGCAGGGAGCATGGGAGCTATGGTGGCCCAGTCTATGGTAGTAGGAGCTTACTATGTATTTATTCATATCTTAGTGCATCCAGAGTAGGAATCAGAGACAATTGGACATGGCTATGGGTTTTATATAATCCCTAAAGTCGCAGCAACCAATCTCTGTCAGTCAGGCTGACTTCCTGACCTCCATGACCCCATGCCACCTCTGGGCACAAAATGTTAAAACACACGAACCTATGGGGAACATTTCTGATCCAAGCCATAAGTTTTATTTTTATTTAAATGGGAATGTCCCTTACTAAGTAGGAGACCATTAAGTCAAATTAGTAGGAATAGTTGGACATGCGAAAGAAGTGTCAATTTAGTCAAATAAAGCCATCTAAAGTAAGATATATACTTATTTACTAGAGTCTGTCAGAGGCATGACTAGTGTAAGAAACCCAATAAATTCTCAGTGACACCTATTGTGGAACCAGTGGATGACTTCAGAGCCACATTCTTAAATCAAGACAACTGACTAATTGTTACCAGAGGAAAGGCAGTAGGGCTGTCCATCAATCTCAAGTATGGTTTTAGTAGAAAAAATACAGTAATGCATCAATAATCTCATGTGGCTTAATTCAACAGTTTCATGGTAATACTAAAAAATTTAATTATAAATGGTATCATCCTATTGGATATCTACATTTTGTATATGTATATTAATCTTTCAGAAATAGACAAAGGCATTAATGGCTGCAGCCTTATTGAAATAGGCAGCAGTATTTAGATGTTCTCATTTAGGTACAATGGTCAAAATAATTAAGTAAATAGTCTGAATGAAATAAAGGAAAAACAAATATTCTTTTGTGTTTTAAAAAAAAATAGATTAATCCTGTCTACTACTTTATAAGAGTTAGTACTTTTGCAGGTTGTAATAAAGATTATCCCATGACTTACAGTAATTTATAGAGTATTAAGTGAAGGCCATTTCTTTATTCTAAGAGAGAGTATTGTAGTTTTTCTTCTTCCTGTTCTTTACTGCAGAAAACTTCCACAATGGAGACTGAACCTTACTTATCACTCTAGTAACTGGACATATCTTTTATTAAAAAGCATGATATAATCTTTTAATAGCTACTAATGTACATGACACTTGAGCCTATAGCTGATATGAGTTATACTTATAAATATTTGTTTAATTTGAATATAAACCAATATAAAATTGTTCATTTTTGATGTGTATTATATTTTGCTACAGTTTCTATCTTGATACATTTATTACCTTATAGTCACTAAATCTTCAGCTTCCTCAACAGAAACTGTTAAAACTAATAATATTGATATTGGGTAGTAAAAATAAGGTTTTAGTCTGATTACAGTTGTAAGTGTCCTAAGTAATTTTCTTTCAGGTTGGGTGCTCGTCCATAATCTGCATTGCAGCTGATCAGAACTCTGCTGTGCTAGAAGACATTGCCACAGCATTGCCAGTCACATTACAGGGCTAGGCCAGCATTGGTAAAGCTGCTTTGCCATCTAGTGGCAGTGTAACAATGTCTCCATGTTAGCATCTGTTTTCCAAAGATGGTAGCAAGCTGACCTAATGCTTTGGCATAGTAGTAATGAAAAAGAATTGAAAGGAGAGAGGGAGGGAGGGAAGGAAAAAAAGAAGAAAAAGGCCAGGTAGTGGAAAAATTCCCATTTCTTCACAGGGTTATTGACTAGAAAAGGTTCCTCAACTGGGAGGGGAATGCAAAGTAGAGCAATATTGTCAGTACTTGGAAAACAAAAATATCAAACTTGAGAAAGATTCTTGTTTTTCTCTTGAGACTGAAAAGAAATTAAAAGAAATGTTTTTTCCAAAGTTTACTTTTTAAATTCACATTATATCCCAATTGCAACCCATCTCTCCTTTCCTCCAAGTCTTCCCTGTTTCTCCCTCCCCTTCTCAGTGAGGGAGAAACCCCCTTAGGTACCACCCCACTGAGGGCTATCTAAACAAGGAGACAGTCTAGCTTGGAGAGGGGACACAATGGCAGGCAATAGAGTCAGAGACAGCCCCCACTCCAATTGTTAGGGGAGCCATATGAAGACCAAGCTGTACATCTGCTGCAAATGTGGGTGGGGACTTAGTTCCAGTACATGCATGCTCTTTGGTGATTCAGTCTCTGTGAGCCCCAAGGGCCCAGGTTAGTTGACTCTGTAAGTCTTCTTGTGGTGTCCTTGACCCCTCTGGCTCCCTTAATTCTATCTGTAACTCTTCCATAAGACTCCCCAAGATCCAACTGTTTGGCTGTGGGTCTCAGCATCTATTTCTATTTGTTGATGGATGAAGCCTCTCAGGAGACAGTTATGCTAGGCTCCTGTCTGCAAGCATAGCAGAGCATCATTAATAGTGTCAGGGGTTAGCTCTCTCCCATGGGATGGGTCTCAAATTTGGACAGACATTGGTCGGCTGTTCCCTTAATCTCTGACAACTCTGGGATCAGCTGGTGACCTGGGATGAGGGAAGTTACAGGGAGTCTATGGGAGTGACCCTAGCTGAGATTTCCACCAGTAGGGGATACAGAGGCTAAAGTAGCCACCTCCTATAGGTGGAGTCCTAAACAGGACTTCCAATGGAAGGAGGGGGGACATCAACCCACCCACAAAACCTTCAACCTAAAGTTTGTTCTGGCCACAGGATACACACAGGTTTAAAAGAAGGAGAAGGAGAAGGAGAAGGAGAAGGAGAAGGAGAAGAAGAAGAAGAAAGAGAGAGAGGGGGAGGGAGGGGGAGAGGGAAGAGAGAGACACAGGGGAAGGGGGAGAGAGAGAGGAAAGACATCTTTAAAAACATTTCAGAACAGAATCAGAAATATTTTTAAGATTTTTTTAAATTTCTTAATTTTTGTATGTGCGTTGGTGTTTTGTCTGCATATATGTTTGGATGAGGATGTCAATTTTGGAACTGGAGTAATAGATAGACAGGTATGAGCTGACATGCAAGTGCTGGGAATTGAACCAAGATCCTTTAGAAAAGCAGCCAGTGCTCTTAACCGCTGAGCCATCTCTCAGTCCCAACAAATATTTTTTATCATCTCTGGGTTAGTGTCTTGGAGATAAATATTTACATGATTCCTGTGAATAAGTCCCAGGTTTTGAGATACCTTTATGTGTGTCATGTGCTCTGTTGTTCTTGAGTCTTCCTGAATCAGCCCCACCAGCGACAGCACCAGCTGCTTGGTCCCTCATACAGTGAGCCATCCATAAGGTAGTCAGCTCCTTTCTTGACTGCATCTGGATGCCAGTCTTGCTGTGTCCTTCCTTCCAGTAATCTGCCTTGCCTCTTTCCCTGCTGGGTTTCAGAGACAAGTCTTTAGAAATATTATAATTCTGGAGATGTTCCTTTCCCACTCTCCGGAAGTTGTACATGTTATCTTAAATCTTAATAAACCAGAAATGTAGTACTATATCGTTTCTCAATTTTGTGCAAGTAGGGACTGGAAATACCAATTATTAATTGGAAATACCTATGTGTAATTAACATTAAAATACAGTATCTAATTTTGTATACAAGAGAGACAAGAGAGAGTATGTGTGTGTTAAAAATGAGGATAGTAGAAATAGTATTTCCCAGAGTGAAAATCACCAAAATTGTATAGTGGAAGGCAGAGAATACTGCTAAATACTGCTTAATTATCAAAATGTGAACAGGAAAAGTTAAACATACGTTTTCTAGAAATGTTATTTTGAATGTTAAAGAACAAAGAGGCTGAGTGTTGCATATGGAGCAAGCCCTTCCTTACTGCAAGGATCAAACACCAGGTTGCTTGTGCTTGCACTTGCTCTAGGCCTCATGCCTCAGCCACGGTAGAAATCCTCAAGCAAGTTCAATTTCCCTCTCTTTCATTTTTCAAATCCCCAACATTTAATATATGAGTTAAACTAGTTTAATTCATTAATGTACATGTTAAAGTCTTTATTACTTTTAAAAATTGATACATAAGTACAAGTTATTTTTATTTTATAATATGATTTTTACTTATATTAGTATAATTTAGTTTTGTTTCATGTGTGCTTCTGGGAGTGGAGCCCATAGCCTCAGGCATGCTAAGGAAGCACCCTACCCCTGAGATCTATCAGGGCCAATTTCTTAACAAATATATTAAATTTTTCTGCATGGACATTACAAAGGACTGTTGCTGAATCAATAGAAATGTCACAAGAATATCAAGATACCAGAAAGATAACAAAATAGAGCATTTTAAGTTAATTTTGCAATGATTGCTGAATACAAGGTAAAGGGTGTATCTCCCATACCCTCACTTAGAGCAACTTTACATGAAAATATAAATCATAAATGCAAAAGGATTTGTGTTCTTTAAGGAAAAAGTAAAAGTATTGCTTAAATCTTAGCCTTTTTAATGGTAAAATCTATAAAACATTTTTTTTATCAATTATTTACATTCCAGATGTTGCCTCTCCCTCCCACCCCCCGAAGGTCTCCCATCCCACAGTTCCTCAAGCCATTCTTCCTCCCCCTTACCTCCTAGGGTGTTCCCCCACCAAACCTCCCTCAAGTCTCTTGAAGTTAAGCGCACCTTCTCCCACTGAGGCCAGACCAGGCAAACCTCTGCTATATATGTGCCAGGGCCATCAAACCAGCCCATGTATGCTGCCAGGTTGGTGGCTCAGTCTCTAGGAGATCCCTGGGTTAGTTGAAACTGCTGATCTTCCTATGGGGGCCGCCTTCCCCTTCAGCTTCTTCAATCCTTCCCCTAATTCAAACATAGGGGTCCCCAACTTTAATCCAATGGTTGGGTGTGTAAGTATCTGCATCTGTCTCAGTTAGCCTCTGTGGTAGGGCCTCTCGGAAGGCAGCCATGCCAGACTCCATCTGTAAGCACATCATAGCATCAGCAACAGTATCAGGCCTTGGTTTGCCTGCCCACCCCATGAGAAAGATCCCAAGTGGGGTCAGTCATTGAACTACCTTTCCTTTAGTCTCTTCTGTATTTTTTTTAGACAAGAACAATTCTGGTCAGAAATTTTGACTGTGGGTTAGTAACCCACTCCCTCCACTTGAGACCCTGTCTATCTTCTAGAGGTGGAATCTTCACACTCCCTCTCCCCAATGTTGAACATTTTGGCTAAGATTGAGTCCTGAGAGTGTCTCACCTCCCAGATCTCTGGTACTTTCTAGAAGGTCCCCCTAGCTCCCACCCCACTGCGGCTGCTTGTTTCCTTTCATTCTGCTGGCCCTATGGGCATCTCCCCTGAACAAACCCCCCATACCTGATCCTGTTCCCCTTTTCCCTTCCCTTTCCCCTTTCCAACCCAGATATCTCCCTCCCTTCCCCCTTCTAAGTGGGACTGAAGCATCCTTACTTAGACCTTTCTGCCTGTTACACTTCATAGGTTGTATCCTCTGTATCCTGTACTTTTGGGCTAATATCATACCATGCATGTCCTTTTGGGTCTGAGTTACCTCACTCATGATGACATTTTTTAGTTCTATCCATTTGCCTACAAAATTCATGATGTCCTCATTTTTAATAGCTGAATAGTATTCTGTTGTGTAAATGAACCATATTTTCTGTATCCATTCTTCAGTTGAGGAACATCTGGGTTGTTTCCAGCCTCTGGGTCTTTTGTTTGTTTGTTTTGTTTTTTGGTTTTTCAAGACAGGGTTTCTCTGTATAGCCTTGGCTGTCCCTGGAACTCACTTTGTAGACCAGGCTGGCTTCAAACTTAGAAATCCACCTGCCTGTGCCTCCCAAGTGCTGGGATTAAATTCATGTGCCACCACTGCCAAAAAAATACAGAAGAGACTAAAGGAAAGGTAGTTCAATGACTGACCCCACTTGGGATCTTTCTCATGGGGTGGGCAGGCAAACCAAGGCCTGATACTATTGCTGATGCTATGATGTGCTTGCAGATGGAGTCTGGCCAGCTTCTGGCTCTTAACAAATAAGGCTGCTATGAACATAGTGGAGCATGTGTCCTTATTATATGTTGGAGCATCTTTTGGGTATATGCCCAGGAGTGGTATAACTAGGGCTTCAGGTAGAACTATTTCCAATTTCCTGAGGAACCACCAGACTGATGTCCAGAGTAGTTGTACCAGCCTGCAATCCCACCAGCAATGGAGGAGTGCTCCTTTCTCCTCATCCTCGCCAGCTTGTGTTATTATCTGACTTGTTTTTTTTTTATCTTAACCATTCTCATTGGTGCAAGGTGGAATCTCAGGATTGTTTTGATTTGCATTTCTCTGATGCCTAAGGACTTTGAACATTTCTTTAAGTACTTCTCAGCCATTCGAGATTCTTCTGTTGTGAATTCTCTGTTTAGCTCTGTACTACATTTTTAATTGGGTTATTTGGTTATTTGGAGGTTAACTTCTTGAGTTCTTTATGTACATTGGGTATTAGCCCTCTGATGTAGGGTTAGGGAAGATCTTTTCCCAATCTGTAGGTTGCCATTTTTGTCCTCTTGACAGTGTCCTTTGCCTTATAGATGCTTTTCAGTTTCATGAGATCCCATTTTTCAATTGCTGATCATAGAGCTGGAGCCATTAGTGTTCTGTTCAGGAAATTTCCCATGTGCCAATGTGTTAGAGGCTCTTTCTCCTTTCTCTTCTGTTCAGTGTATCAGGTTTTATGTTGAGGTCCTTGATCCACTTGGACTTGAGCTTTGTGCAAGGAGACAAATACGGGTCTATTTTAATTTTCTTACATACAGACTGCCAGTTAGACCAGCCCCATTGATTGAAGATGCTTTCTTTTATTTTTCCACTGTATGTTTTTGGCTTTTTGTCAAAGATCAAGTGTCCATAGGTGTATGGGGTTTTTCTAGGTCTTCAATTTTATTCTATTGACATACCTGTCTGTCTTTGTAACAATACTGTGCAGTTTTTATCACTATTGCTTTGTGGTACAGCTTGAGGTGTGGGATGCTGATTTCCTCAGGAGTCCTTTTATTGTTGAGAATTGTTTCAGATATTCAGGATTTTTTTCATATGAAGTTGAGAATTGTTCTTTCAATGTCTGAAGAATTGTGTTGGAAGTTTGATAGGAATTGCATTGAGTCTGTAGATTGCTTTTGGTAAGATGGCCATTTTCACTGTGTTGATCCTGTCAATCCATATATGGGAGACCTTACATCGTCTGAGGTCTTTTTTCAGGGATTTGAAGTTCATGTTGTACAGATCTTTCACTTGTTTGGTAAGAGTTACACCAAGATATTTGTGGCTATTGTGAAAGGTGTTGTTTTGCTAATTTCTTTATCAGCCTGTCTATCATTTGTATAAAGAAAGGCTACTTATTTGTTTGAATTAATTGTATATCCCACCACTTTGCTATAACAGAAGGAACACTACCTAATTCATTCTGTGAAGCCATAGTTACTCTGATACTTAAACCACATACTTCAGACCAATTTCACTTATGAATATCAATGTAAAGATACCCAATAAAATTCTCTGAAACCAAATCTAAGAACACATCAAAAGCATCATTCGCCAAGATCAAGTAGGCTTCATCCCAGGGATGCAGGTTGGTTCAATATACAAAAATCCATCAACATAATATACTATATAAGCAAACTCAAAGGGAAAAAGATCTAACTTTTTAGAAAATTTTGAAATATATTTTGATCAAGCTTTTTAGTCTCCCCAAACTTATCCCAAATCCGCTATGGACCCAACTTCATGTTCATTCATGTTCTCCCTCACTCGTTCCCTCCCTCCTTTTCCCTCCCTTTCCAGCTCTCAGTCTCTAAAAACAAAAGAAAAATAAAATACCACCAAAACCAACAAATCAATACAAAACAAAATTCAAGACAGACAGACAAAATTAAAAAAAAACAAGAGTGAGAAAGAAAATCAACAAAAACAAAACAAAAAGCATACAAACAAATATGGAGTCTGTTTTGTTGCGCAAGTACTCCAGGCATGGGGCCTGCTCTAGGGTATTGTTGCTTTATGCAGTGTCACTCCATTGGTGGAAACTGATTTCCCTTCTCTAGCAGGTATGAATTGCAAATAGATTCTTGGTTATGGATGGGGCTTTGTGTCCATTTCCCCTCCTCTGACATGCTGGCCTTTTGACTTTGATGTGGCTTGAACTTGTACAGGTGTTGTATGTGTTGTTGTACTCTCTGATTTCATGTGGTCTTTAGTGCCATTGTATTTGAAAGATGCTATTTCCTTGGAGTCATCCACCACCATACAGTCTTTGTGCCACTTCTTCTACCTAGTTCCATGAGCCTTGAGAGGAGGGTTTGATAAAGACATCTGATTTAGGACTGAGTGCTTCATAGGCTTTCCCTCTTTGCAGTTCCTCAGTTGTGGGTCTCTTTGTTAATTTTCATCTACTGCTAGAAGTTTTTCTGACAAGGCTTGAGCAATGCTCTGTCCCATGTCATTAGTAACACGTCATAGTCATTTTATTGCTATGTTCCATTAGGAGAATAATAGCATTAGGCTTCTCCTAGGCCCATGACCCATCTAGTCTCAGGTTCTTAGTCCTTTCGTAGTATAATGTACCAGTTCCATCTCATTGAGTGGGCCTTAGATCCAATCAAAAAGTGGTTACCTCCATAACAGCTGTGGCACTGTGGCACCACTACATCCCGCAGATAGATCACTGTTGTAAGTTGCAAGGTTTGTAGGTGGTTGTTTTAGTTAGGATTTTACAGCTGTGAACAGGCACCATGACCAAGGCAAGTCTTATAAGGACAACATTTAGTTGGGACTGGCTTACAGGTTTAAAGGTTCAGTTCATTATCATCAAGGCAGGAACATGACAGCATACAGGCAGGCATAGTGCAGAAGGGGCTGAGAGTTCTACATCTTCATCTGAAGGCTGCTAGAAGAATACTGGCTTCTGGCAGCTAAGATGAGGGTCTTAAACCCTACACCCACAAGGCCACACCTACTCCATCCAACAGGGCCACACCTTCTAATAGTGCCACTCCCTGAGATGTATGTACAAACCATCACAGGTGTTGAGACTGGTGATTATTTGTCTTCTCTGGTAGCATACAAAGTAGCTTCTCACACCATGATGACTAGTCCAGTCAGTGGGAGTGAAGCTTCTAGTTAGGTACCAGATCAATATCTTCATGTCTGATGGCATAAGTAAGTTTGTGTCTTCAGCAATAGGGCCTTACCACCCACCAGTAACCAAAAGCCTTGCTAATAGGCAGTGGTGTTTGGAGGGGTCAGAGTGATCCCTTTGGCCAACAGCTCGACAAGGTACAGCCCATTCCTGACACTGTAGGTTTTATTTGATGGTATAAGATATCTAGATATGGCATTGTCTCTCCAGTATATGGTGATCCTGTTTAACTTCCTTCATATATTCTAAACATATTTTAGGAGGCTTCTGTAGTAGCAAGTTTCCATATGGCTGTTCAGAAGGCCTTTAGTGCTACTCGTCCCCATATTCCTTCCTTCACCTTGTCTTTCCACCTCCTCACCTAATCATCCTATTTGAGTTTCTCCTTTGTCTTTTTATAACATTGTACTATTTCCCATGCTCCCTTATTAGCTACCTAGCCTCTGTTGTTATTCATGTTGAAACATCGATCTAAAGCTTAAAAGCTAACATCCACATAGAAGAGAAAATGTGCACCCTCATACTCTATCCTGTGCTATAAATTTCAGTTATTTATTTTCATAATTAGATATGTAGTGAAGTCAATTGTTCTTTTGTTAACCTTACTACCACACACCAAAAATAAGTGTGTGTGTATGTTGTATACTCATGGATATAAATCGACTTAATTGAATTACTAATTTTAACGAATGTTATTCAGTCATATATGTGTATGTTATGTATATGAGGACAGCACAGTCCTGACCCATAATCCATGAGTCTGTGGGGCACACCTATATGCAATGATTGTATGGTAATAAAAGCTTAAGAAGTACTCTTATCGTCTTGAAAAGGCCCATAATGTAAGTGACCAATCTTGATGTTTAGAATAAATCCATCAATAATCATGATGTTTATAACTGCTGTATGGGATTAGCTTGCCAAAAACACATTAAAGAAACTAGATTTGTTATTACTTTACAGTTATTTTAATTAAGTATTGATGAGGATGGAATGTCTAGGATGCATGGAAGATAAACTACATACTTATGCTGATCAGCAGAATATGTTAGCACAAGTATGTCACTTGTGAGCTAAATTAGTTTAGTACTAGTTGGAATTAAAATGTGGTGTTAGTCAAGAATATCTTATTCACTGGGATGTCAGTAGTATCTGATGGAGATGTTCATGAAAAGTAGAAAGGAAACTAAACAAATAAGATGAGGAAATTAGAAGAGATCTTTAGATTTATTTATATAAAACTTATGCATCATTACTTTTCTATAGAAAACTCAAGCATTGCATGGAATTATAAAAGTATGCAAACATCTGCATATAAAGTATGACTAAGATAAATTGTCACACTCTACTAATGATTTTCAAGAACTATTCCCTATTAATATTTATTATTGGTAGCATATAATTTTAAAAGAGTTAATATATTTAAGTTTAATCTTAAAAACTTACTTATAAGTAAAATATAGAATAGAAATCTACATAGAAAGGATCATACAAAGAGAATTTAATTTGTAAAATAGATATAAAAATAGTATTTTGTTTTTAAAAGAATATTGTCCTTTGGTTAAACCTTGTAGTGAATATATTTTGGATTCATTGCTAGAACTTTAACTAACTATATCCTGATATATTCTTCATTTTCTAAAAGTATGTTTTATAGATTCTAGACTTATACTATGTCATAGAATTATGCTGGACTCAGGACCTGCTTAATATATTACATTGACCAAACTAGAGAAAAGATTAAAACTGGATTAAGCAATGACTCCTCAAGACTAAGACATATAGACACTTAATCATATCATGATTACTAAAACTATTGAAAACAATTCATATTTTTCCAGGGCATTTTTCATTTGCATCTCATTTTTTATCTAAATGTTGTGGTTATATAAACTACCTCTTAAAAATTAACCTTTTTCCTTTGTATCTTTTATGCCAAAGGCAAAAAAGAAGACAGAATATTTGGCATTAGTACTGAAGTGTTGAGTCTTAGTGCTAGGTACTGTTTATTTTAACAGGAGAAGTGAGATTTTACACAGAGCAGCCAAGCTTTGTTCCATCTCCAGTTAGTTTTGAGCCTTCCATCAGTGCTGTTCATGACTCAGTAACTGACTCAACCAAACATTTGCTGGTTTCCTTCTGTACCTCCTCTCTAGAAGGCACTGCCTGCTGCTTTTCTTTCCTGGGGAATGTCATAAGTTACCATATTTTAATGAGCAGTTTTATTATGATGATAACACTCTTCTAATCAAACCATGTCCATTTACTGCACACTACCTATGTTCTGTTCATGTCAGCATTTATCTTATAAACAAAGTTAAACACACCCAGGCTCTCTCTCTCTCTCTCTCTCTCTCTCTCTCTCTCTCTCTCTATATATATATATATATATATATATATATATATATATATATTTTTTTTTATCAAAGTCTGGAGAGTATCCAAGAGAAATGACAATAGCTTATAATGTTTGGATGGTTTGTGGGACTCCATGGGC
>NW_022196914.1:52112829-52115535 GCF_008632895.1 Mastomys coucha
CTCGCATTCCCCTACACTGGGGCACCAAACCCTCACAGGGCCGAGGTCCTTTCCTCTCATTGATGATTAAATTTGCAATCCTCTACTATACACATGCTGTCAGAACAATCAGACACCTCCATGTGCAGTCATTGGTTGGTGGTTGAGACCCTGGGAGCTCTGAGGGTACTAGTTAGTTCATATTGTTGTTCATCCTAAGGGACTGCAACCCCCTCAGCTCCATTGGTCCTTTCTCTAACTCCTTCACTGGGGACCCTGTACTCAGTTCAATAGATGTCTGCGAGCCTCTATATCTGTATTAGTCAGGTACTGTCAGGACCTCTCAGGAGATAGCTATATTTTAGAAAATCAGTTTAAAATTTCTAACTAATTCTTGGTAGAATATGAAATAATCTATTGACATTTATTAATGGCATTTATTTTTAAACAAATTATGGTTCTGTGTGACATAAGTCTACTCTCTGGAAGGCCCTCGGCAGCAGTGAGCAGATGCTCCTGCCAGGTGTTGTCAAGTGCCATTTTGCCTTCACACACTTACTGATTTTTTTTTTTATAGTAAGTATTTGTGTTCTTCCTATTTTCTAGTAACCCATTTTCTTCAGGTTTAGTCAGTCTGGTTTGCTATAATGAAAATACTGTAGATTAGGTGATTTAGCAACAAACTTAATCCGCAGAGTTCTGAAGCCAAAAATAGTCAAAATCATGGTGTTGGGCATAAGATAGTCCACTTAGTAGAGTGTGTGTGTGGTATACATGAAGTAAGTTCCATCTATTAGCACACAATTAGCCTGGCACAGTGGCAGACACCTAAAAGCCCAGCACTCAGGAGGGAGAGGCCTGGGAATCCTAAATTCAGTCATCTTCAGCTCCATAGCAACCCTGAGGCTAATCGGAGCTATAGAGACCCCATCTCCAAACATAAAACAGCCAAAACTCCAAGCAGCCTATGTTCAGTTCTCTTCTCAGAGAGCAGTCATTAAGGAGTCAACTCTCTGTGCTTTTTTTTTTTTATTTACATGTAAATTTCTCCATTCCCAGTTTCCCCTCCAAAAAACAAAGAAACAAAACAACCAAAACAAACCCCTGTTGCCTCCCACTTCCCCATGCCTGCCACCCCGCCCTCTCCCACTTTCTGGCCCTGGCATTCCCCTACACTGGGGCACAGAACCTTCACAGGGCCGAGCTCTGCCCTGTGCTTCTTTTAAAGACAGCAAACTATTCAGGAAAGCTCTGCCCACCAGAAAGATTCCCCACAGGCCCATCTTCAAATAGCTTTATACTGGGGATTTGGTTTCATTATGGGAATTCTATGGAGACACAAAGACCCAAAGCACATGTTAATAGTAGGAACAGGCAGAGAGAACTTTGCTTACAAGAATAGCTTCCCTGTTAGACTGCAACCAAACTATCATGTACTACAAAGAACCTCATCCTATGTGTGTGACCCAGTCTGGAAACTTGAAAAATCATCATCTAGATTTTCAGTCACTGAGGACTGTGTATTTGATTCAGTAGGAATGACACAATATGGCTTTCAGAAAAGGTACAGATTAAAGGTTTTTGTTTTGTTTTGTTTTGTTTTGTTTTGAGCTTTCATTGGTACTTGACATTTGGTAAAGAGAACATTCTTTTTGTTTCAAACTAGAGGACTGATGCACAGAACATTCTCTGGAAAATTATTTCTCAGATTAATAATAAGGTTGCGAGCTTTGATGAATCCCAGGGAGAGAATTGATCTTTATCTGCTTTATTCAGTGACAGATCCAACCACCTAGAACCTTATGAATGCTCAGAAAATTACTTGTGAAATGAGGGATTCCGTTTGCTGTACCCTTAGATTAGGAGTGCTCTCTGTCCTCAGCTGACCTCTAAGGCCTCATTCCTTTTCTCTAGAAAACCTGATAATTTTCTCCAGCTCCTTGATTTAGATGGCTCAAGCCTTTGAACATGCTTTTTTCTGTAGCCCCTCCCCACTTGTACATACTTCAGATGTCTACACCTGTACACTATACCAATCTTTGAATTTAAAGGCAAAGTAGAAAGGTCTTACTTCAGAATTGTGAATCCCTTGTTTTATAAAGGATTTTAAACATAATCAGGTCCAACTTCTTCATTTTAAGGTTAAGAAAACTTTAGCCCCCGGAGCTTATAGCTCAAGGCCGTCCTACTAATCAGCAATGCTACATAAGCCAGCAGCCAAGCTTTAACTCAGACACAGATTTTTTCCATATACATTATAAATAACTTTTCCCAGGGATTTGATGTCCTACTTAAATCAAAAAACCAAAATGAAACAAACAAACAAACAAAAACTGCCTCAGAAATAAAGAATAAGCTTATTTTCAGAGCTAAGGAGTCTTTGAAGAACATGTTTGTCCTAAATTATGAATTCAGAGTACCAACATGTCTATTAATGCATGTAACTAATATCATCAGTAGATAATCTCTGGCCTAGATCAGTATTTTACCATAGCATAATTTAAATTGACTTGCTAGTAGGGAACTATAGTTGATCCCGTGCAAACAGTCTGATTCTGCAGTGCTGTGTTGACAGTTAGGACTTAGGGAGCTATCTACCTATGTTATAGTTAGGTTTTCTCTAACTATTTAGAATACCAGCACTAATTTTTTTAAAGGATACTTTCACCAAAATATTTTTTTTTTTTTAGATATTTTCTTTATTTACATGTAAATTTCTCCATTCCC
>NW_022196914.1:52116321-52121180 GCF_008632895.1 Mastomys coucha
TTCTTAAAAGGGGGAACCAAAATATTCTTTATAACTTAGGTGAGAATATTTTTAGAAAATCTAAATGAGCTAGATTTTTCTGTCATGTATGTTCTGTGGAAATACTTAGCTATGTGACTTCTTCCATCCATCTCCTGTCCTTTCCTCCCTTCCTCTGTCCCATTCTTCTGTCACCAAAACACAAAGTGAATTATTTTGGAGGAAGGCATATGAGGAAATAAACTGTATAAACTAGAACCTGTCTCTCCCAACATTATTTTACAGGGGCCTGTCTGTCCCTAGCTACCACATACGGCCTCAGGTGACTTCTGTAAGCCAGGTAGAAAAGCATAGATAATCTCATCCAGATCCAGGGGTTCATATTTAGTCTCTCAGAGATCAGACAATCTATGAAGTTAACAGGGTAGCTTCTTTTCACATCAGCTAGATGAATGTACCAGTCTGAAGTGGTCTGTTTCCAAAGGCACTTAACAGTTATTTGCGCCAGCATTTGGTGTTTTGTGAGACTTTTCACATTTTGGGCCTGTACTCCATTTCCAAGTGATTTTATCACAGGTAGGAATTACTAGTAAGCTACTTTTATTTCTTTGTATTTCAGCAAGTTGATATTACACCTTGAATTTGTGAATATATCGTGAAACAACTCTTTGTAAAGAAAGATAACTATTATAAAACTATTAATTCAGCATCTAATTATCAAATTTAGATACTGTACTTAAATTGAGTCCAGAATTTAAAATTGAAATTATGTAAGTAAAATTGGATGATTTCAAATAGAAGGAAAAGAGCAGAGCCTGACTATTGGAATGGGCACCTAGCTGGCAATAGTGCGTAGTTTATCGCCAAGTCACTGGAGAACAGCTTCTCCACTGAAGAGAACTAACTCTGCTCACTTCTGTGAAAGCTAAGTATTTTGCATTCAACTTTGTTAAAGTAGGAAAAGTCTACTGAAGTTTTAGCAGCTGGAGGTAACTCTGTTACTTCAACAGTCCGCCATGTCTGCCCCTGGGAGCCCAGTGACACTCTTTGCTCACAAAGAGTGAAGCAAGCTGCCTGCCTGTTCAGTATAAACTTACTTTTGTTAGCTCCTTAGACTGTAGTAGATACTATAGAAACACGTCTGCATGGCGGAAATTTCTTGAGATTTTATTGCTGCAAACCAAATGTCTTATCTATAAAAGACATAAATGCAAGGTTCACTTGTGTAAAATGTTATAAGCTGGGTATTTAAACCTTTTTATCTACTTGCCACTTACTAAACTGATTCTCAGTATATATTAAACTTCTTAATATTTTAATTAATATGAAGCCCATTAGAAATAAGTACTTTCGGGCCAGGCAGTGGTGACACATACCTTTAATCCCAGCACTTGGGAGGCAGAGGCAGGTGGTTAGAGGCCAGCCTGGTCTACAAAGTGAGTTCCAGGACAACCAGGGCTACAGAGAAACCCTGTCTCAAAAAAGAAAAAAAAGAAAAAAAGAAAAGAAAAAAAGAAAAGAAAGAAGTACTTTCTTATTTATATGTGAAAATCTTATTTAAGTATTAATGTAAAAATAAGCAAAATTATTATTCTGCTAATTATTAATGAATAATAACAGTAATAAAATTGAAATTTTGAATAATTTCATAGTACTTTAGAAATAAACAACCTGAGTCTAAGTAGTCATGTTTTGGACCTCGCTTCTATGTAGGCATTGGCTAGAAAGATACTCTTAGATACTCAATTTCCTACTAAGATTTAATCCAATTTAAAGGAGCCTTTGATTCATCCAACAACATAAATTAACATGAATTTTAAAAGAAGACCATTTTCCTTTTGTTTAAACGTGTATATATATTTCAGAATATACTACAATCAAAATATGGAAAGACGTTTTACCTTTACAGTTTATATTTAATCATATAACAAACTCATAATGGGAAAAGACCAACAAAGTACTTTTGATTACAGATGACCTGTAGAAAACAAAGTTCTTTACAATCTTGTGTAGAATAGCAGTAGAGGGGTGAAATTTGAAAATTTTAACTTTTATTGAAAACTGATATTTATAGTTTATTAAAAAGTACACACTCAGAACCTGTCATATATAATGCAGTAACCACCAAACCTGATAGCTATGGAGGCTAACTTACACATTTATTTCTTCATCCTGTTGTTACCAATTAGATCATCATTTTAGAAATCCATGTTTTCAATTGCTGTGGTAAATCTTCAATGTTTTCACATTTCCTGTGGAAAATTCCCAGATATTCTCTAAAATAAAAGGCTGGATGGTAATTTTCTTGGAAGCTTTTGTTCTGCTGGAAACAGGAAAATGAATTGATTATGAATTGTATTTATTTACAT
The DNA here is from genome assembly GCF_008632895.1 of Mastomys coucha. Taxonomy (NCBI): domain Eukaryota; kingdom Metazoa; phylum Chordata; class Mammalia; order Rodentia; family Muridae; genus Mastomys; species Mastomys coucha. Next base: position 52,118,670 of record NW_022196914.1, read on the forward strand.
TTTTCAAATAGTTTGTTTTTAGATTTGTGTTTTACATTGTTCTGATTTTTGGTTTGTTTGTCTCTGATAGCCTTTTATGTCACCTCGGTACCCTGGAGGCCCAAGGCCCCCATTGAGGATACCTAATCAGGTAAGATTTATGTGCTATTTAAAATTTTTAAAAGACTTTGCAAATATCAGAAGTGTTTCTTTTTGTATGAAGTCTACCTTCATCTGTTGTCCCTGCTAATTGCTACTTCTGGTAATATACAATCTCCTAAAGGTTGCTGCTTAGCCAGAGTTTGTGCTGACTGACTCTTTTGCTAAGTTTTGTTGGAACAGGGAAACACACATATCCTCATGCTTTATCTGTGAGGAGTCTTATTGCATGTGGCTTGCAACCTTGCAGTATTTACTATCTATTTCCAGAAAATGATCGGCTGACTTGTGGAGGTAATTTCAGTAAATGCTGAACATCCTCTCAGTGAAATTTTCAATAGCATACTTTGGTTTATTTTCACAGGGTATAAAATTCATATACATTGTGCCTTGTTATGATAACATGTCAGGTATATAATTAGATGTTTCTTGAAGAGCTAAGTCTAAATATTTAACAGTAAATATTACAATTTTTAATTTCAAGAGTTTCAGTTTCTAAATGTTTATTCTCATTTGGTTTTTAATCAACATCGTAAGTTCGTATTTACTAAAAGCAATAAAGTACATTGTTACAGTTTAGTTTTACAATGTAGATGGGATGCATGCTGTATGTAGTACCAGAAGAAATGATTAACACTGTCATTTGCTCCATCATAGTTCAGTTTTATCTTAAAACAAAGTAAAATTGTTTTAAATTCACTCTTCTATTCTTTTCTTTTGATTCATACATTTTTCACTATCAAAAATGGAAAAAGAAAGTTGCATGCTACTAAGGCACTTGTACCAATAGAATTTTGGTTCTCTTATCCACAGTCTTATGAAATCATGGTGAGCCAGGCATGGTGGCACATGCCTTTAATGCCAATATTTGGGAGGTAGAGGTAGGCAGATCTCTGGAGGGAGGTTTGAGGCCAGCCTAGTCTACAGAGGAAGTTCCATGGCAACCAGAGTTACGTAGAGAGACCTTGTGTGAAATAACCAAAGGTGGGGGTAGGGGAAAGAAGAGGAAGAAGAAGAAGGAAGAGGAGGATGGAAGGAGGGAGGGAGGAAGGAAGGAAGGAAGGAAGGAAGGAAGAAGGAAGGAAGGAAGGAGGAGAAAAAGAAAGAGAGAAAGAAAAAGGAAGGAAAGAAATTATGCTGTCTTTCGAAGTATCCTGGTTTGCTGCTGTTCTCTGTGTCTGGGTGCCAGTACCAGGCTCACCTCCAGAGCGGAAGGAAACTTAAGGAGACACCAGTGCTGGCTTGTTCAGAGTGACTCGGTGCCTAGCAGTCCTCGTGTTAGCAGCTGGAGTCTTTATAGCTTGCAGATGGAATGTGTGGATCAGAGAGCATACCATGAAACAGGACAGAAAATGCCAACATGTGGAAGTCTTAGTTTTTCTGTAGATGAACCTGTGTGTATCAACAGATATACTTACATAAGGGTCTGAGCCTTTTCATTTTTGTTTTTATGAATAAAATATTATACCTTCTGTTGGAGTCTTCATGCTGTTTCCAATATTCCATCCCTAGATTTGTATATTGCATAAATCTAAGGGAGTCCTAAAAATCTGTATTAGGAAACTGTGAGATTCTAATAGATAGTATTAAAATACCTTTATTGTATAGTAATGGTGAGAACATGGTGTAATTATTGGAATCATATTCATTTTATGTGATTCATTTCAAGTAATTTCAATGTCATATATAAGATACTATGGGACAAGCATTAGTTTGAATTCCAAAAACCCATCTAAATGATGGATTTAATTGGTGGTCAGGATTAATGCCTATAGCCCTGACACTGGGGGTAGAGACAAAAGAATCTTCAAAGCAAGCTGGCTGGCTAGACTATTTAAATCCAGTTGGCCAGACCTTTCCTCAGTAAATAAAGTGCACAACCATTAAAGAAGGTGCATACCATCAACCTCTGTCCTCAGTATATACCTGTGGAAATACTTTAAATATAAAAGTATGTAGTAAATTAATATGGTAGTTGTGTTTCTTTATCCTAGGTAGTTCCCAATAACAACAACACAGAGAGCCCAAGATTAATTTTCAAGTTTCACCTCAATTTCTGGGCAGTCACTTGATTTATATTAATCCTTAAGCTAACCTGACTACCTCCAGCCCAGAATCCCATAATACTTGCATTTAGGGCTTGTTTCTGTTGAACTCTGAAGGACTCATTCTTATTTCCTCTTCATGACACATTTGAATCTCCCTTCCTCTTTTTATTGACAAGGCAGAGAATAAATGGCAAGAATTGTTTACACGTCGGGCACTGGTGGCTCACAACTTTAATCCCAGCACTTGGGAGGCAGAGGCAGGCAGATTTCTGAGCTCCAGGACAGCCAGAGCTACACAGAGAAACCCTGTATCAAAAAACCAAAA
>NW_022196914.1:52121190-52124377 GCF_008632895.1 Mastomys coucha
AAAAAAAAAAAAAAAAAAAAAAGAATTGTTCACACAAACTGGAGACAGGAGATCCTTGACATTACACTATTGTGTTCAGATTGAAATAAGACATGAGGGCAGAGACGAACTCAAGAATAACCTTTATACTATGCACAAAATCATTATACCTATGTACATGCTCACATAGGCATTCACAGACATCAGCTCACACACATGGCAATGTGCACACACATATGCACAGACACCATGAATATACACATACACACAAGATACTGGGTTAAGTCTCAATATATAGACATTAACAAAATACAATACAAATTGAAACAACCTATATTTATATAGATTGTTTAAATTTTTTTTCCAACCAAATTTTACCAAATAACCCAGGTTGACTTCAAAAATCTTGATCCTCCTGCATCAGCCTCCTGTGGCTCAGTTAAAATGGAGTGTGGTGTTTGAAGGTTTATGTAATGACCGGTTTCTAAAAGAAGTAATCAGAAATTGATTATAACAGACCCTTACTGTAAGGGTGTTTTTCTCTAGAATTTAACAGCATTTCTTTGATGTATTTGAACATTACGTTCTTTTACAAGTAGCCCCTCTGCTCTCTCCATACACACTTTGACTCATATTAATTAATTCATACGTCTGTTACCCAAACACAGAATAATTTTCATTTACACTGTTTTTAAATAATCACATTAATAGTTCAACTAATTTCAATTTAGGGTATGTTTAATATATTTAGGAGCATGACCTATGCAAGCAAAAATTTCAATTTAGCTATTTGTTAATTAAAGCAGAATTGATGTAATTTTTTGTTGACTAACTGTAATGTCCATGGAGCAACTATATTAACATTTTGTATTTATGCTTCATTTAAGTTGATTGTAATATGATAAAAATTTTTCTTCTTAGTAGATTATACAAAGTAGAAACAAACAGTGAAAGATTCACTTTGGGTGACTTTGGCGAGTCATTTGGAATATGTAAAATGTGTTCTTTAATGAGCAGGGCCTCTACATTTATATACTAATTATAAGATTACATATTTTAGTTTTCCTGGCATAGATTATGGTTCTGGATTAAAACTACAATGTCTTATACTATTTATTTATTAATAGATCTGTGTCTTTGGACTTTGCTGTGGTACCGCTGTGTTGAAAATATAGAAATAGGCAACTGTGTCTAAAATGACAAAAGTCAGCTAGTAAAAGAGAGGAGAATAAAGGTGCCCCATCAGTCACTGAGGTATCCTTAACCTGAAGAAAAGCAGCTCTTTATATTCCTCATGGAAGACTGCCTTAACAGAAAAGCCCATAGTATTTATCCAAAACTATTATGAACTCAGAACAATCTAGAACCATGGATGAGTGACCCCAAGACTAAGCTATTGTCTATTGATTTTCTTTAAAAATTGCCTTAATCCTCACCATTCTTAAAATACATATGTGAGTTGTATCTGACCCTATTGTTCATTTTTATATGCTAAGGTTAAATTTGATACTCCAAAACATACTGTAGCAGAATATAATATCAAAATCTTCAGGCTGGAGAGATGGCTCAGCCGTTAAAGGCTAGGCTCACAACCAAAATCTTCATTGATAAATACCTGTCAAATACCAGATGAGCACTTGAAGAAAGTTATTATCCAAATAGTGAAAGCATTTACATATATTAAAAGACATTGCAGAATAAAACCTCTTGGAGTACTACTGTGGATATATTAAGAAATGTAGGGAGAAGGCACAGAAACATGTAAATGCAGCATGGCTGCCACGTCAGTGTGTGATCTCCTTCTCCCATCATGTGTACTTATATTCTGAAAAAGAGATTATGGACCACAGACTTTATTTCAGAGAGGTAGGATTATGAGTCATTTTGCTATTTGAAATTTTTAGTGTTTCTGTAGTTTACATTAAGCAGGTATTAACTATTTGTGATTAAAGAAAACACTATATACATAGAGAAACATAAAATTTTATACTTTGAATAAGATTGACCCTTTTAAATATTTAATGTGTCATTCCTGTAATTGGAAGAAGACAGATAAAATGGACACTGAGTATAATAAGTTAATTCTAAAAGACTAATGACTTTTCAGATAAGTAAAAATCAACTGACATTTGAAGCAGAGAGAGAGAGCTGTTTACACAGTTGTAATCCCAGCTCTTGAGAGGCAGTCAAGAGAATGACCATGAGTTCAAGGTCAGCTAGGGTTGCATAGTGAGATCTAGATGTGCAAAGGAGAAATGTAGACATTTACGTACAAATTGAAGTTTCGCCATGAACCAAATTGCTTACATCTCAGACTGCACACCCTTCAGAGCATACCCTCTTACTGAGGGGAGCACATAGGGCTCCTGCTCAATGATGGCAGGGAGTGGCTAAGGAAAGAGAGCAGAAAGTGGCTTCATTGGCTACTTTTTTATTATAAAATCCCCTTTATGAGAATTAGAGTATTCTTATTTTTAATGATTATTTGATGTTCAACAAGACCTCATTAAAAATATTATTTCCTTATGATTTTTAGTTTTAGTTTACATTGGAACACATGTTTATTCCAACCATTTCTCCCCTGTAAGGGAAAGGGCAAAGTTGAGTATGTACACTCTCTTCCCAAGAAAGGCTTACACTGTGGGTATGACATAGGCTACCCAGGTCAAGTCATGGTCATAATGACATTTCTGTATAATGTGTGTGCTTCAGAAGCAAAATTATCTTTTGTTTTTTTAGATACACTTTTAAGAATGAATTGAGACATATTTAGTTAAAAATATAATAGTATATACAAAATCTGCCTTAGGAAAAACCGATTGATCAGATACTTGTTGAGGTTTATAGATATGAGCACCATTCTCAATGAGGTCATAGATCAGTGACTAAACTATTGGCAACCCATTGTATCCTTTTAGACTTTATATTTAAGTCAGCATACAAAGCATTAGATATCTTAAGTCATTTTTGACAAGGTGTGTTTACTAAACTCTCTATCCCTCTCATAACTTCCCTTCTTCTGCAACCCTGATCCTCCCTTCAGCTCCCACTCAGTCCCTCTGCCCCTTTCATGACCCATGTGCTTTGCTACCCACCCTCAGATCCTTACTCCGTAGTGTTTACCCTCTTTTAGGCTCCTTTATGTTTGTTGAGCCTGACCCATACTTCCTCTCTCTCTCCCTCTTCCCCTCCTTCCCTCCCTCCCTCC
>NW_022196914.1:52124548-52162358 GCF_008632895.1 Mastomys coucha
TCTGTTCCTCCCTCCCTCTCTCTTTCCCTCCCCCCCCACACACATCACATCACATCACATCACATCACATGTTTATAGACACATACATTACAGTTCAGGATTCAAATATGAGACAGAACATGATTTTTTTTTTCTTTTTGAGTTTGAGTCACCTCAGTTAATAGTATACTTTCTAAGTCTATCCATTTTCCTTCAAATTCCATAATTTCACTTTTCTTTACAACTGAGTAATACTCCATTGTGTATATGTACTGCTTTTTCTTTATCCATTTGTCTGTCAGTGGACTTCTAGGATGGTTCTGTTTCCTTGCTATTATGAATAGAATAGCAGTAAATACAGATATGTAAGAATTTTGTGCTAGGATATGCCTGGGAGTAGTATAGCTGAGCCATACTGTAATTATATTTCTAATTTTTTGAGGAACCTCCACACTGAAGTCCATAGTGTCTGCATTGGATTGCACTCCGTCAGAGTGAGCTCAGTAAGGTTCCTCTTTTGTTGGAGCCTCACCACGGTGTTTGTCACATTGCTGAATGAGAGTTATCTGACTAGAGAGAGATGGTCTCCCACAGTAGTCTTAAATTGCTTCCCATAATGACTAGGGATTTTGAACATTTCAAAAATATTTACTGGCCATTTGTGTTCCTTCTTTTGAGACCTGTTGAATTCCCTAGCCCATTTATTGATAGGCAGGAGTTTGGGGGTTTTTTTGTTTTGTTTTTTTGAGGAACAGCATGGTTTAATTTTTGTAGTTCTTTATACATTCTGAATATTAGATCCTTTTGTCAAAACAAGAGGTGTCCATTGCTGTTTTATTTCTAGGCCCTCTCTTCTGTTCTATTGGTTTGCCTTTCCATATCCCTGTATAAGCCTGCCTGTATCAAACTATATCTAGTTATGCTCTCTCTATTCATGGTTGTCTTAGGTTTTCTTTTCCTGTAATATAAAAACATGACCTAAAGCAGCCTGATGAGGGAAGGGCTTATTTTCTATTATATTTTCCAGTCACAGTCCATCACTGTGGAAGTCAGAGTAGGAACTTAAGGCAGGAACTGAAGCAGAAGCCATGAAAGAGTGCTGAGTGATAGTTTGCTTCTCATAGCTTGCTCAGCCCGCTTTCTTATACCACCTAGGACCACCAACCAGTCCAGAGGCACAACCACATACAGTAAGCTGGGCCCACCCACATCAATCATCAATCAAGACAATGCACCACACGCATGCCTACAGGCCAGTCTGATGGAGGTATTTTCTCAGTTCAGGTTCCACTTTCCAAAATGACTCTAGTTTGTATCCAGTTGATATTAAACTAACCAGTACAATTGATCTTTTGTGAGGTTAGCATATTAACTAACCCATGACATTCAACTAAAACTTTTTTTTTATTTGTCTTCAAGACAGTATGACATTAGTAGGTGGTATAACAGTATTACAATATAAAACATCATAATTTTTCAAACGCCCCACAGCCTTTGAAATTTCAAACACTTCAAAAATTCAGTCTCTTTAAAATATCTAAAGTTTTTTTCAGTGTTCAAAATTTCTATAAAATACCCAAAGTTTCTCTAAAATATCCAAGTGTAAAATATTCTAAGTCTCTCTAAAATTCTACAGTCTTTCAACTGTTGACTCCTATAAAATCTAAAATAAGTTACATACTTTCTTAATCAAAAAGAGAAGAACCAGGACACAGTCACAGTCTGACCGGAGCAACACCGAAGTGGAACAGTATAAAAAGTTTCAGGACTCCTCCCTCCCAGTCCTCCGAGCTCTTCTGAAGGGCTCCATTGCTTGATCTCTGCCACTGTTGGCTCACACAGCTTGTCTTCTAGCTTCAAGGCCAGCTCCATTCTGCAATGGCTACTGTCCTTGGCAGCTGTCCTATGGTACTCACATCTCTAAAATGTTGGGGTCTGTAGTACAGTATGGCTGCCAGCTTACCAGGAACCTCTGATGGCCTCTCCTCAGGAACTCTGAATGACCATGTGGTTTCAGGCCTCTACTTCTGTCTATGAGCCCTTCAAGCATGTGGCTTCTACTGAAACTGAGGTTTCACCTTCACCAGTGGCCACACAGTCAGTGCCAAGCTTCATGTCATCTTCAGTACTTCAATAGGAAGCTCTTACAAAATCTAAGTTCTGCTGCTAACAAGGGTACAACCTTGGCCAGCTGTGGTCCACAGCTTTTGTGTGCTGATCCTGAAGAAACACTTCCCATAAGATTTTGTCTCAGTGATGCTGGTCTCTCCTTGATAATTGCTAATTTATCAGTTCCAGCTAACTGATATTGATTGTCCCAACAAAACAAAGTGTCTTGGAAATCACAGCAAATTCTTCATCCATGGCTGACCAGAACCACATATCGTTCATTTAACGATCTCTCCATCAGGTCTCTCCATCAGCTGCACTGTTTTTGGTATCTGGATCAGCCAAGTTCCCACAAATCAGCCTACTGAGCTCTGAGCACTCAGCGCTTTTCCCGCATAAACTAATAGGGTTCCAGCATAATCCATCCCAAAATATGTAGTCAGGTCTGCCATGAACCTAGCGCAAATTTAGTTTTACTTAGGGTTTCTGTTGTGATAAAACCCTGTGACCTAAAACAGTGTGGTAGAGGAAACAGTTTGTTGAACCTGACTGCTTACAGTCCCACCCTTCTAGTCAGGGTGGGAACTCATACCTGGCCGCATGAACCAAAGCAGTAGCCATGGCAGAGTACTGCTGACTGGCTTGCTCTCCTAACAGATTGTTCAGTCTGCTCTTTGTGCATCATCTCGGACCATCAGCCCAGGTGTTTAACTGTCTGAAGTGAGCTGAGCCCACCCAATAGCAGTCATCAACACATACCCCACAGGCTTGTCTATGGGCCAATATAGTGGGGATATTTTCTCAGTTGATGTTACCTCTTCCCAAGTGACTCTAATGTGTCAAATTGATATAAAACTAACCAGAAATATAGTGTATTGTGGTTCCATATAAATTCTTGGATTTCTTTGTTACAGTTCTGTGAAGAATGACATCAGAATCCTGATGGAATTTCATTCAGTCTGTAGATGACTACTGGTAGTGTAGTTATTTTCATGATATTAATTCATGGCATTTGCCACTTAGGACCATAAAAATGCTTTGTATTTATCCACTGTCTTAGTAAAGGTTTCTGTTGCTATGAAGTGACAGTATGACCAAGGCAACTCTTATAAAGGAAAATATTTCAATGGAGCTGGCTTACAGTTTCAGAGGTTTAATCTATTATCATCATGGCATTAAGCATGACAGTATTGAAGCAGGAGAAGGAGCTAAAACTTACACATCCTGATCCACAGGCAGCAGAAGGAAACTGTGAGCCACTCTGGGTGTAGTTTGAGCATAGGAGACCTCAAAGCCCGCCTCCTCAGTGACATACTTCCTCTAACAAGGCCACACCTCCTACTAGTACCAAACCCATGGGCCAAGAATTCAAAAGAAGAGTCTGTGGGAGCCATACCTGTTGAAACCGCTGCAGCTAGTATTTTTTTCTTTCATCTTTTCCCAGCATTTTGACTTTTCAGTGTAAAGGTCTTTAATTTCTTTAATTAGGTTTATTTTTAGCTCCTTTTTGGAATAACATACTATTTATAATTTCTTTATTTGGGCATTCATGTTCATATATATGAAGGCTAGTGATTATTGATTGTGTGTCCTAACACCTTATTTAAAATGTTTCTTAGATCTAAAAGTTTCCTGTTGGATTCTGAAGGATCTTTTAAGTATAGATAGAGCTAGTTTAACATACTGCTTTCTTATTTTTACTCCTTGTGTATCTTCTTCTCATCTAGCCTTGTATCTGAGACATAGAGCACTACATAGAATAACAGACTGAAAGTGTCTTCCTCTTTTCAGGGGAGATAATATCAGTAATTTTTCCTATCATATAGCATTGGTATAAGATGCTCCAAGTGCACAGATGCTCTGTATTTTGGCCTAGCTCTTGGAGCAGCCCCTTCTTCAAGGGATCTTGATTCTTTTGATAAGCACAGCATTTAACCATCATGATCTGGCCAATTGGTCTTTTGGGGAGGGGGCTCCACTGCCTTTAGACACTTGTGGTAACGAAAGAGCTTGGAAAATATCTATGTATGTGCACAATAAATTCATACTCTGTACATACATATGCAACAAATATTATACATTCAACAGTCAAATTTAAATCTGATACCTTGGGTTATTCTCTGTTTCTTGTCTAGGATTTTCAGTATCTTATCCAACAGTAAGAAGTGTGGCCTTTATTATTGACAATGATTTTCTTATACAGTTAATCAGCATATTTATTTGCCTAATCTAATTCATCTTCCAAGTACACTTCCTGCTATCTCAGTGTGGTGCTGGTGCTGCCTGAGGACACCCTTGTGTAGATGGAACACAACAGCAAGAAAAACTACACATAATACAAAAATACTTAAGACACTGAACAATATACATCAGAATTATCTACTTACTGATATTGATACAATGAATAATGGATCATTGATGAAATCTGAGAGGAAATAAAAATTCTTATAGTCAAATGACAGCACACTATATCATCTCTTGGCACACAGCCAAGGTAGCCACAAAAGACAAGTTTTATATATAGGGGCTTATATTAAAAAAAATTGAGACATCTCAAATATCCTAATGATGTACTCAAAATTCTAGAAGAATTAAAAGCCAGTCCCAAACCCAGCATATGGCAAGAAATAGTAAAAATTGAAAGAAATGAATTAAAGATTAAAAGAACACATAAAATCAAAGATGTCAGTCCTTCGAAAAGGTAAATAATACTGAAAACCCTTAGCTAAACTGACAAAAAGAGGCAAAAGACCTACATTAAGGCTACCTATAACAAACTATTACATCTGGATGATTTCCTAAATTGAAATATCCAGATGCTGAGGCTTGACAACCACACTTGCTCTCAAAAAAAATCTCAAAGAAGATTTATAATGTGGGAGATGGCAGCGCGGAGGTTAATGTTGACCTCTGAGGACTCTGGGTTGGCATATATGAGAATGCTTCATAAGTGAACTTATACAGTTGTAAGATTTTCCCAAGAGTCAGTAAGAAATTGATCCCAAACATATCTCAAATATGTCAGTTTTTAAAAAGAGATTTTAGTTTAGTTTTGTTTTTTTTTAATAGTTGGCATTTAATATCACTAATTAAAAGCATGAATAGAAAAAAACCCTTAAGTTTGGTATAGGTGGAAGTTAGTATGTGAGTGTACTGTGACTAACACAAGGATGGTACCAGTAGACAGGCTGGTGTGGACAGGGCAGAGTTCAGAGGCCTACACGGAGAACCATGGACAATGAAGGAATACTGAGAGTGGGAGAAATAGGGTTCCTCAGGAAGAGCAGGCCAATCAATTATCTAAAACTAAATGGTCAGCACTGAAAACATACTTACAGGTAACACTATGCAAACAGAGCATCTTATGTTTATGTATTTAGGAATCATAATTACTTTAGGAATAATTACACCTCATCCATATATATATTTGTGTATATATATATGTACATGCACTATATATACATATACATCATATGTATATATCAATACATATATATGTCAGGTGTAATTATTTCTAAATTAATTGTATATGCATATATATGTATGGTGTGTGTGTGTGTGTGTGTGTGTGTGTGTGTGTGTGTGTAAAAGGATTATTGAAAATAGAGTCCATGAATTTGAAAGAGAACAAGGAGAAGTATATGGGAGAGTTTGGAGGAAGGAAAAGGAAGGGGGAAATGATATAGTTATACTTTGTTCTCCAAAAACAAATAATTTTTAAAGAAATAATTTTTAAATGGATCTGGAATGCCCTTATAATTGCATGCTCAGTAACTGTATATTGTATATACTTTCAAACAAAAGCAACAACAAATCCAGGAATTAAGAGAAGAAAATGATGGGAAACTAGAGCCCTGTGCTACCTGCCATGATGGCAATGAAAGAGATGCTCCAAATTTGGGTGCATAGTTGTTAGATTTCTTTTTAAAATATTTGAATATTTAATTAGGTAAGATTTTCTAGTTAAGTTTAATTAGAGGATCTTTATGGAAAGGTATTTCAGTATCCTTACTAAATTAAATTAAAATTTGAAGATGGCATTGTACTTGTAAGGAAGAAATAGGATGGCTTATTGTAGACTTGTTTCCAAAATATTTATGTACAAGACTGAATAAAGTAGAATTCCTCCTCCTCCTCCTTCCCTTTCTCTCTTTCTCTATTTATTTCCTTCCTCCCTCCCTCCTTCCCTTTCTTCCTTTCTTCTTCCCTCTCTCCCTCCTTCCCTCCACATCTCTCTCTTTCTCCTTCCTTCCTTCCTTCCTTCCTTTCTTTTTTTTTCTTTCAGACTGCTTTTTGTACAGCCTTTGCTGTCCATGAACTCACTCAGTAGACCTGACTACCTTGAACTCAGATATCTGCCTGCATTTGCTTCCCACCACACCTGGCTATCTGTCTGTCTATCTGTCTGTCTGTCTGTCTGTCTGCCTATCTATCTATCCATCCATCCATCCAAGTCAAGGCCTCTTTAGGCTGTCCTGAAACTAGCTCTGCATACCAGGCTGACCTTGAACTCACAGAAATCTACCTGAAGGTTTGTTGGCACCACCATCAGCTAAAAACAGAATTTCTTTTACAACAAAAATCTTATATTAATATACAAGGATGTAATTTATAATATGAAATTGAAAGATCTTGGGAGAAACCCAAGTGCATTCTGTAGTTGCAGAAACTTAAAGGGGGAAATGTTAAAGTACATATTTTATAAATACTTACAATATTACTTTTTATTTTTGTTTTTCTAATTTGCTAGGCACTTGGAGGTGTTCCAGGAAGTCAGCCATTACTCCCCAGTGGAATGGACCCAACACGACAACAAGGTAGAAGTGAAACTGATTTGCTGAACTAGTGAGGAGATTCATTAAGAACTTAATTGATATAAATATTCCATGAGTTTATCAGCCGTACTTTCACAGCAACATGGCTAAATGGTTTGTATTTCCAGCTAACTCTAAATTGTGGACCCTAACAGAGCAGAGGTGCTGACATAAGAAACAGAATATTGAAATGTCTAAAGCCTGTGTGTGACTTGGGACAAACAGGATGTTAGGTGATTAAGGTCATCAGCCCCTTTCCTTTTTCAGATGAGGACTTAGTGATGTAGAGAGGAACGTGCAAAGTCACAGTGACTTCATTCATTCAACAGTCCCAGTAACCTGCTCCTTCCTTGGAGATATTTAGGTGCCATGGATAGCTAAGGCTGTATTCCAGGAAATAATTGTCCTAAAGAAAGAAGAGCAAAGGCTATAAAAGAAGCAATTCAATGCAGAGAAGGAAGAAAATTTTAGCTAAGAAACCAATAAAGAGTAGGTGATAGCCAGAGCTGGAAGTGATGGTTACAAACACCAAAATAAGCTGGTGGCATGCTCAGGAATGGGATGGGTCTACATAAGAAGGGGAGACCAGCCTCTAGCTTAATGCACATAGCTGTTCTGTTGCTAATCATTTCATACTTCTTTAGGACATCCAAATATGGGTGGACCAATGCAGAGAATGACTCCTCCAAGAGGAATGGTGCCCTTAGGACCACAGGTAAATATTATCAGCCCAGAAGTGAGACACTGGGCTGCTGCCTCCTGATGAGATGGCCTTGTTTGCTAGGTCTTAGCATATGTACTGAAGTGTTGGCAGACCTTGGGAGTAATGGCATTGGACACATAGATCTCATGTAAAATCCTGAAAGAAAATGTACACTAAAAGAAAATGTATGAATACTTTCTTTGCAAAAAGTTTGTTTTTTTCTGTTTGTATTAGCACTATCTTTTTTTCTATTTCTATTAATATGGAGGAAATGAAGTACCTTGGTGTAAATTTACCTCAGAAACCATAAATACTAACAATAACCCTAAAAAGTTATACCATACAAAAAGGGGTTAAAGAAAATTAATTATAAATAAATACCATGCATTTAAACAAAAGCAAGTGCTCATGACAGGATAGAAAAGTTGATGTAAGATCATTTGGAATGACAGGTATCTCATGCCACAGTCACTGCAGATCAATCCTATCAGGTAAAATTTATGCATCAAAAACGGTAAACTTCATTTCCTGAAAGATAATGACAAATACTTCCTACAACAGACATTTTACCATGTGGCTACCACCCAAGGGTAGACTGCCCTGTCTCTTTATACCTGTAGTATAGAAACGGGCTCTGGAATGGTGTTTGTAGCCTTATGCACAGACAGGCAGGCAGGCAGGCAGGCAGGCAGATCCATTTGTCTTGTTTGAGACGGGGTCTTACTTTGTACCTTGGCTGGCCTGGAGCTCATTCTGTAGGCCAGACTGGCCTTGAGCTTGCAGAGATCCTTCTGGCTCTCCCTAGACTGCTAGGATCAAGGCTTGTGCTGCTGATCAGTCCCTGTTATCTTTCCATAAATATCACTTCTGTAGGTTTTGACCTTAAGGTATGTGTAGTAAAGAGAGTTAGTCATTTTTGGGAGCAACTGAAGAGTGAAACAAAGAAATATACTTAGCATAATGGACCTTGAGTCCTATGAGGTAAGCAAGTGCACACAGACCATAGTGACAATGTGGTTAATGCGTATCGTGGGCTGAAGACAGAAACACTTACCCCAAGTCCAGGCAGATCTACAGTCTGTTTCCATCTAAGGACAGCAGCAGAAAATGATTTCAAAATAGCTTCAAGAGAAAAGCAAAATTATTTCATCAAAAAAATACCTTTTGATATTATATTTGAAATAACTTTCTCCTTTGTTTCTATGTGTTATGTAGCTAACCTGTGTCCTTAAAATCAGCAAGTTCCATGGGATTAATGGAAAAAGTCACTTAAATTATACAGCTATTTAAATTTTTACTAGAAGTTTGAAGTGTAAGTAAGCTACATACAAGGAACATTTAAAAATTAGATAGGGTAGATAAATGTGAAATAAGAATGTACAACTCACAAATAGAGTGAACAAATTCCATATATCTAAATACAACCTAAAATGTAGAATTTAGCTTACTACAGGATAAAACTTTTTAATAATTAAACCGTTAAAGTCTCCAGGCAGATAGAGCCTGAGTGCCATTTTGTGAGGAGCATTGCTTTTAGAAGAGAGATTAGACCAGATGGAATAGTACAAATGCCATCAGCTTCAAGTGAGCTCGTCCCTTTCTGCCTTTGTTAAACCACTTGGAAAGCCTTTTGTTATTCTTTCTTTTCTTCTTGATTACTTTGTGATTTAGAATATTATTCACAAAATGAAAATATTTTATATCTATAAATCATGTATTATATTGGATAATCTCTTGTTTCCTATGACAATTCAGATTAATTAACTGATCATGACTGAAGGCCTACTGTGTGTCAGACATTTGACTTGACTGTTGAGTATAAAAAGGTTAATGAAATGGGATTTCTGTTTTCAAGGTGCATACTATTGACCAGGAAATATAGCTGCATTTAGAAGGGCTATGATCTAATACTAAAAACCTAGAAGACAAAGTATGTCCCCCTGTGTAGTTGTTCAAGGAGTCAATATATGAGCAGAAAAGTGGTGCTTAGAGCTGAGGAAACCTGGGGCATGAGGGGAAAGGGTTCAGTTATGTTCTATTAACATTCATGAAAAAAAATTAATAGCTACAGTTTTTAAGTAGCAAGTGCCATGTTTTAATTCATCGAATATTCTGGTAATTTATATCTCATTTTATTCTACCAAAAGTCTACATGGAAATTAATATTATTGCCATACAGGTAAGGAAATAGGCTAAGAGAATCAGTTGCTCATATAAAATAGTTGCTACTGTCATATACACCTGTATTTCCTGAACTCCAGAGGCTGAAGCAGGACAATCTCAAGCCCAAGGCCAACTGGACTCTGTAGGAAGACCCTGTGTCACAAAGGCAGAGGCTTGGAGAGGCCATGGTGCTATGGCAGTAGAGATGCAGGCTAATGTATTTCTATGCCCAGGGCTCCAAGGAAATTCCATGGAATGTTCCATTTCGTAAAACTCACAGATCAGAAGAAAGGTGCAGCCTTCCTTGTGCAGTGTCCATGCCTTAATTTACCACATACATGCGGCTCCATAATCCTTTGCTAATTATTATCTCTACTATTCCCATGCTTGACCCAAATTAGCTGGCTTTTTAACTGAAGACTGGTGTAGTTAGAATGATTCATTACTGCTTACACACTTGACTGTAAGCAATATTTCCTTACAGTGAAAGCAAATGAGCAACAGGAGGAGCACTAGGCAGGCAACTGAGTGATGCTGTTAATCAAGAATGTCATTCTATCTAGAGTTAACCACCTTTCTCATTGATTCATTTCCTTGTCCTCCTAATACCTCCAAAGTGTTCCTGTAGGATGAGTGAACATGGTTATGAAAGTATAGCTTCTTTAATTTGGAAAAATCCAGTAGGTTAGAGATAAGTTGAAAATGTAGGAGATAAGCAGAAAGCGTACGCCGGGGCTGGGTTATGAAGAACTTATAGGGACACATTGAGGAGTTTGGACTTATTTGACAGATAATCTGGGTCATCAACTCTTAAATGACATAGGTAATACTGTGATTTAAAAAAAAATGCCTGAGGAAGTATACAGAATAAACTGGGGAGAAAAACTCAGTTAAGATAATGCAGCCTTCCCACTGAAGCGGAGCACCATGTTGGACTTTCACTACTTCAGTCCGCAGGCTCCGGCAGATGACCACGTAGGACATTTTTAAAAAGGAAAAGCCATCAAAGAATTTCTGGAAACTTCTAGCATGGACTGTTATATAGTAGGTGATGCTAAAGGCCTATGAAAGAGTAAACATAAAGTACGTCAGCCACAGCAGACGACAGTGTGGTGTTCGGTGTGCGCTGCACGTGGGCAGCAGCCAGGCAGAACCAACACTGTCAACTTAGGATAAAGTAGATTCAAAATCCTAAGGAATAAGCAGTATTTGAACAGATTGTAGCAGATAAGATTACCTGTGAATGTGCATTAATTGAAAATAATACTGTTGCTGAAACTTGAGGAAAAGCAATATTTAAATTATGATCAAAACTGAAGAAGCCAGCAATGTAACTGGAGTAGAACGGTCAAAAGAGGAAGATTAGCATCAGGAAACCAAATGTGAAAGTCATTGACTGTGTTAAATGTATTAACATGATAACCAGAAAAGTCACATTTAACCTTTGTTGTCAACTAAAGTAAGCTAACATGAAATATGATGTGCATATAAAAACCTTTGAACTGCCCTTTCTTCTCCTTTAATGTACACAGTAGGTATTGCTCAAATTTATTGGGTCACATAAGTCATACATGAATATTTTCAGTATGCTTTAGTTCTCAGATAGTTTGGTGTTTGTAAAGAGTGCATTTTCATGTTGGATATCTTACTCTGAATAGAAGCTTATATTCAACATTCTTGGGTTGGGTTTACCTGTT
This sequence comes from Mastomys coucha, assembly GCF_008632895.1. NCBI lineage: Eukaryota > Metazoa > Chordata > Mammalia > Rodentia > Muridae > Mastomys > Mastomys coucha. The sequence continues at coordinate 52,136,014 of NW_022196914.1, forward strand.
GTATTTCTTTTCAGACTGCGTGAAATTGTTTTTATCTAATAGTTTCAAACCTGTTGAATTAATAATTCATCTAAAAAGAATTTTGGACTTATGAGATATTTATTTGAAAAACTAATGTACAGATATTGGATAATTAATGGAGATATGCTAAATGTGATAATTTTGATCATACTTTAGTCATTCAACATGATCCAATGATTTCCCATATTGATAAAACTTTTAAATGGCATTTACCAAAGTAGCTGTGTTAAAATAGAAGCAAAAATACAAGAGTGGACCCTTCAGAGAATGAATTACACAGGCCTTATCCAGTCAGGACTTGTATAGGGAAGTCATTAACCTGCTCTCCTTTCTTTCCCCCCTCCTCTTTGGTTTTGTTTTTTTGTTTTGTGGTAGTCTGACCCTTGGTTATCATTACAGAACTATGGAGGTGCAATGAGACCCCCACTGAATGCTTTAGGTGGCCCTGGAATGCCTGGAATGAACATGTAAGCAAATAAATGCTTATTACTCTGTCTAGTGACTGTTCTGTTTTCTGAAATCCGTGAGTTGGTTGAGCAGCTTGAGGCACCAGTGTCTTTGATCAAAACATGAATGTGGGTTTTGTTTCATTTTCATGACTTACTATCATGTTTTCTCTTCTGATGAAACTTTCAATTGTGTTTGTGCTTTAGGTATCATAATTCACAACATTCAGCCTGTTGCTTTTTAATAATTATGCATAGCTTCATATAGAATCCATATAAACACTATGAAGAGATGCAGACACCTGAACTATATACTATCTCTACAGAAGTTGATACTTGAAAATTTTATGTTAATAAGTTCTTTGTGGTAGCTGACAGTACAGTTAATAAGTCTGATAAACATATGTTTGTGTTTGTGGCATGGGGGCCACTTTCAGAACAAAAGAATTTTCTGTGTTGATGTCCTCTGTATTAAAGAACCATTCACACCACAGGGCTGATGATTCTCTTTGAAAAATCCAAGATGTATGTACCTGGGTGAGGCTCAAACTGAACATGTTTGTTTTACTGCAGTATCCTTTCCAGTCAAAAATAGTAGTTGATGTCTGTTGCAGTGCAATTTGTAAGGAATTTTTATTTCTTTTGCATTTTCCAACCTTCCCTCAAAGGTCTGTATATAGTAGACCTTGTTAATGATTTTTATTAATTCACCAGAGGAGCAGAGGACCACTGAGGTGATGTAGCCCCAGGAGACACCTCCATGCAGACTGTGAGCTTCTCCTCAACTTCACTTCCCAGCTGCCTGCTTTTAGCTCCTTACATATTAAATGAAACAACCCTGCTATCATCTAGCGGCATGAAGACAAGACTGAAATAAGCTCTTTTGATGTATGCAGGGTTTTTAAGCTTCTGAAACCATTTTCATAGGATATAATTTTGACTAAAACTGAAAATAGGTTAATAAGTGGATACCAGGCAGACTCAAAACTAATAGAACAGGGAGAAAAGTAGGTCAAATTTCCCTACAACATCCTTTCACTTTTGCAATAAAAATGGATAGACATGACGTCTGGCTCTTGTTGAACTCCTCAAAGGCCTGCCCTTTTGTTAGTGGTTGCTATAGAAGGATTGGACGATATTTTGTGCTTATGTCAAAGCTGGAGCTCTTACCAGTAGGCAAGAGGAATATCTCAAACTTAATTTAGATTCTCAATTAAAAGTCAATATATTTTAATAAAATTTGAATATTATGATCAACCAGGTTTTTGCAACTGATAAGAACATATCTAATACAATTTGGTATAGTACTCAGCTTTATAATTAGCTGCTTAGTCAACTTGAGATAAACTTGGGTTTTCTGATACATAGTAAAACTTTATTTTATAACTTAAGAGACTCAAATAATTACTAAAAATTATCTAGTTTTTCCCCATATATGCATTTATGTGTTTACATGTGAATATTCTTTAACTCCATGTTTAGTTTTAGTTCAAAACTAAAAATATGGCTGAAACTCTTAGTAGGATTTTTAGGGCTATTTGGACTTCTTAATTAGTCTTCATAGTTTGAAATAATTTCTCTTATATAAGGTTTTATAGCTCTTCAAGAGTATGAAGTCTTACAAGCTTATTCCCATTTTTGTTACTATTCTCTTTTATTTTGAAGTCTTCTGCTTTGTTTTGTTTTGTTTTTTTCATTTTTTTGTAAACTAGGATTCTCTCAGAGACAATGAAAAATACATACATATTTAGGCATAATAAATATTTTCTCTAGCATAGAAACTTTGTAATTAATGAAGTTCTAATCAGCAAGGGTAATCATTGCATTGCTGTTATCTCCCAGGAAATCAAAGATGGACTAAAACAGAAAAATTCAAGGTATCTTCATTATACTCATAAACTGAATTAAAATTCACATCATTACTTACTGTCTTTAAACATGTGGCAACCCCCCCAAACAGTTTTCAGATGGAACCTAAAGCTTTTTTCATGCCATTTTAAAAGAAAAACAAGAAAGAAAACCCCGTTGGACACTTAAAAATTGGAAGATAAGTCATGGTGTTCCTTACTTGCCACTCCTCAATTACCATGGCAATATAACAACAGTGAAAATGGCAGCCTGGGCACCCAAGGGTTAAATGCTGTGTTCTAGCCTGCCACCCTAGCTTTCAGGTGCAGAACTAAACATGCCCAATAAAAAAAATTTACCTTCACTAATGAATGTTCATAAACTGAAAGTTGGTCATCTGGAAAAAGGCTTACAGTTTTGGGAACTAGAGCTCGGGATGAACTGCACAGCTCACTGACATGCATAGTAGCCTTTTGACATTTCTGTAACAGTAACACACTTACAAATGAACACCCAACATTAAGTGGCTTAAAGTAAAATTTACAAACTATGGCCAAAATGCCAGTATTTTCAAGTGCATTACAAATTACTTTTGAAAGGAAGTATCAGTCGCAGAGTACTTGTGGATTGAACAGTTGGACAGGTTTCCACAGGCAGCTCCTTTTGTGGGAGCATTGTGCCTTCAGCCTTGTAGGCCTGTCATTTATAGAACAAGGCGCTACAAGGACCCAAAGGGTTATTTAAGTGAGTGAGTTTCATAAGAGAATTATCTTCATGGTAGTCATGATTCCTATGTCCATCAAAATAGATGCTTACCAAGAATCTTTTACATTTCCTTTTTCTCTTTGCTTTTAAACAAGGCTCATCTGTCTAACTTTCATTCAAAATGATGTTTGTAAAACACTTCCTACATCAGCTGCTTGATAGACCCCAGTGGCTTTAGAGCAAGAGGAGATTACTTGCTTACTTAATTGTTCTTCTTCTTCTTTTTTTTTTTTTTTGGTTTTTCGAGACAGGGTTTTTCTGTGTAGCCCTGGCTGTCCTGGAACTCACTCTGTAGACCAGGCTGGCCTCGGACTCAGAAGTCTACCTGCCTCTGCCTCCCAAGTGCTGGGATTAAAGGCGTGCGCCACCACCGCCCGGCTACTTAATTGTTCTTTAAAACCACTAGGTGTTTGATTCAGCACTATCTGTGGAATTTTTTAGTGTGTTTATATGACTTCATATATAATTCCTGTTATATTAAAATGAAATTTAATATGAAATGCCGTATTCTGGAACTAGATTAATATAAGCAATTGAAGTGATGCTCTTTATAATAAATATAACATTGAACTGATGTTATTTGATTTGTTTCTTTTTTTTTTTTTTTTTTTTTTTTTTTTTTTTTTTTTTTTTTTTGAGAAAGGATTTCTCTGTGAAGCCCTGGCTGTCCTGTAACTCACTTTATGGATCAGGCTGGCCCCAAACTTAGAGATCCACTTGCCTCTACCTTCCAAGTGCTAGAAGTCTTAGATGGGCATGCACAATTGCACCTAGCAGAATTCTTTTCTTTTTAAAGAAAGAATTTATGTTATTTAATTAAATTAAAATTCTGACTTAAAGATTTATTTTCTATATATGAATACACTGTTGCTGTCTTCAGACACACCAGAAGAGGTCATCAGATCCCATTATAGATGGTTGTGAGCCACCATGTGGTTGCTGGGAATTGAACTCAGGACCTCTGAAAGAGCAGCTAGTGTTCTTAACCACTGAGCCATCTCTCCATTCCTATTAGACATATTTTAAATTAAATATTTTATATATCTTATTCATAAGGTCTTTTTTAAAAAAAAATACATTGACTTTGATGCACATGCTACAGCCTGCATGAGGAGGTCAGAGGTGGGTCCTGGGGAACGGGGCTCAGGCCAGGAGGGAGGCTCAATAGCAAGCACCTTTACCTGCTGAGCCATGCTGTGAGCCTGATTCATATAGTTCTTAATTGGTCATATTCAAAGCTATAAGATCACTAACTATATATCATCATAGGACTAAACTTTTCTATGATTTGAATATTTTCTAGAATGTTTTAAGACAAATATTTCTCAGCTTCTTCATTACATTTTATTTTGCATCAGACAAACTATGTGACTACACCTTCCTACTCAGATGTTTTACTTGATCAATGTGCATCGTGTTTTTCATCATTTTATATCTATTGGGACACTGAATCCTATATGTAAACCATCTTTCGAAAGTGTTGAGTAATCAATTATAAACGTGTCACGCCTTTGTCCTTATCATCGGTATCACCTCAGGAGAGATCACACTTGGAACATTTAGAATAGAGCTTAGGGAGGAATTTAAGCCATTTCCCCCTATTTACACCCTAGGGAACACCAAGCTCAAACTAAAGTAGTTGTAAGGATTCCAAGCAAATGCCACTAGTATAATAGGTAACTTGGACATTGTTTTTATTTAATGTTTATTACTTTAGATTTAAGACACCTAGATTCAAGGTGCTTTTTTATTAATCATTTTATTTGTTTACATTTCAAATGTTTTCCCCCTTCCCAGTCCCCCCTCCACAAACCCCACCCCAGTCCCCCTTCCCTTTGTTTCTAAGAGGGTGCTCTTCCACCCACTCCCACCTCACCACTCTATCATTCCCCTTTTCTGGGCCATCAAACTTCCACAGGACCAAGGGCCTCCCCTCCCACTGATGCCAGATGAGGTAGTCCTTTGCTACATATGTAGCAGGAACCATGGACTGGCCCATATATACTCTCTGATTGGTGGCTTAGTCCCTGGGAGTTCTGAGGGGTCTGGTTAATTGATATTGTTGTTCTTCCTATGGGGTTGCAATCCCCTTCAGCTCCTTCAATGTTTCCCCTAACTCTTCCATTGGGGTCCCCAGGCTCTATCCAATGGTTGGCTGTGGTGAAGAAAGGCCATTCAAAGGACATTTTAAAAGTGAAATATTCCACTGCCTTAGTGATTAGTGACTCTAAAGAGAATTTTCAATAACCTAATAAAAGAAGGGAAGTTGAAAATAGTCTACTTTTCATAAAACAGTATTTATTCAAATGTATTTAACACTACAGCCCAGGTATATGAATTTTATTTAATTTGCTGGGCATTAATTTTGTTTTATAGGATATAAAATATAAAACATTCTCCTGAATTCTAAAATAAAGTAATATATTGGCATAGATTATCTCCTTTCATTTTAAGACTTCCTCTCTATACTATCCTCAACTAAAATTATGGACTTTTGAATTTTTAAATTAATAACATTGATAAAGCTATAATCTAAGTTTATATATTAAATGTTGCATCCTATTATATATTATAATAACAAATTTATAGAGGTATAGTGTAGAGCATGCCCATTTAAATCCTCCATCCTTTTCTGGCAGATGATGGTACCGATGGCTTAGTAACTCAGTGGAGCCATGTATGACAGTGGTATGGGCAGTGAGACTAATCCAAGACTCTGTGCTTCCCAGGATTAAGTCACCATTAGCACTAGAGAATACATTACCATAGAAGACTATTTCATGGAAATAGGCAAGTTCACATAGTGCTTACTTGTAATTTAAGAATGTCACTTATGTAGATATTTTACAAATGGTTTCATTTGAATGATATCCAGGTGGCTCATACTGATGTCTTGAATTATTTTTATCTGTTTTCAATCCCTTTTGCTCTAAGACTGCTAAAAATTATTTAGAAAAATATATAGACTAGTATAGGTGCCTTCCATTTTTGTTTATAAAAATAAACAATATTAAACTAACTATACATGAATCTGATTTCTGGGGTAATACTATTTTTTATTCAAGGAAAAACCATTAAGATGACTAGAGTGCTCTCTGAGCTTTACTCTCATGGTGCATGGTAACAAACAGTTCTGTCTGCTGTGGGGCCACTGAGGCTCAGGTTGAATTAATCTGTCATATCATTTTGTAGGGGTCCAGGTGGTGGTAGACCTTGGCCAAACCCAACAAATGCCAATTCAGTGAGTATACATTTTGCACTTTGTAACATTTAGCAGTGAAAAGCCTACTGCTTTTGAGAGCTTCATGATCTGCTGTGTTATGCATTTAAAGTAGTTGCTCAAAAAGCAGGGTTTTTTTATGTTCTTTTAGAAGAAAGTGTATCTTATTTTTGAAATCATGTATTTTTAATTTCATTATGCAAATATGTGTTTTATGTCACTTTTTCAAAATTTCAGTCAGATTTTCAGAAGTAAAGGTAGAGATAGTAAGCATACTGCAGTAGTTTGTAAAGCAGTCTGTCCTCGTCATAAGGCTTGGTTGGTCCTTTAGACCACCTAGAGATCACCAAGCTGCCGGCTAAGCTGAGGCTCAGCTGTGTCTCACATCCAGCAGGCACATGAGGTACTGTGGCCTAGTGCCTGTCAGCTAAGATGCCACTGCTCCACACCTGTGTGTGAGACATCCTGGGGGGTTTGCTTATGTTTTCATGACAGTGGTTTAATGCATTTTTTCTCTCTTATGAGATTACAGAAATGTATGCACAGGTTAGGAAATTAGGCTACTGGGTTATAAACACAATGATTTTAGTTTTATGATCCTGGAGCAAGTTTTCTTCATCTTTGAAATCATAAGCATTTCAGTGTGTTGCACAGCCTGCTTTATAGCATAGTGTAGAGTGTACACATGCATATATACCTGAGCTAAGGGAGAGTGATGGCCAGGCAGCCTGAGCTTCGCCTGTGGAGTCCCTGAATACTGACCAAGAGGGGATGCACCTTGCTGGCTGTGCACAGGCACTTCTGTTTACTGGCAGGTGCCTGAATGCTAAGTAAGTCTGAAGCACAGCGCACATTTAAGATTAATTCAAAACTTCAAAAAAGTGACTGTGTGTGAGGTAAGGGAAAGTCACCCCAGATGTACTGCTGCTGGAGAACAAAAGCCATCTTCCTCCCAGGCAAGCGAGTCAATCATTCTTTAGAGAAAATATTAAATCTTATTTTAGTCATGATATTTACTAATTATTTATTGGGTAAAGAGAAAGATACTGTTTCCACTTGGCCCCCAGTGAACTGTTCAACTAGTCTTTCTCAAATATTGTTTTGCCAGCTTGTATTGTGGTGTGAGTAACCTCTTTCCTGGGCTTTCAGATTGTATTGTGGTGTGAGTAACCTCTTTCCTGGGCTTTCAGTTGTCCCTATGCAGTAGGAGACTGCTCCTTCTCATGTGCTTCTTGTTCTTTGCCTTAGCCACTTTATTCAAGATTTCACTTTGAAATGGCATCTAACATGCAGTCCCAAATACATTTCTTTTGTTCCATTAAAATACCTATTATGTGCGGAAAAAATTACCATTTTCGTTTTGTGTGTGGGTAACACGGAAATCACTGACAGTTTTCGTAGTACTAGAACCTGGAAGGAATCCCTGTTACCTTCATGTTTGATGAAACTACGTAGAAAAACGAAGCTGGTACTGTACCTTAAGCTTAGACTGCAGCCATCCAGAGAACGAGCTCTCATGATTACCAGCACCTTTTGATAACATACCTGAGAGTGTAGCCTAAAGCCATAGAGGAACATGGATGGCATTTGGGGAAGTGATAGAGAAATAGCTCTGTTGTGCCTGGTAGTGTAGTATCCAAGGAAAGTGTATTTAATAGAGGCAGAGAGAAGCAATTCCCACATTCTGATGAACTCAGATGTGAGGGTCCCATGCTTTCAGGGTTCATCCATCTCACCTTTTTCATTACTCATCCAACCCCCTCCCAGTCCTTAATATTTCTAAAAATCCTGATTTAAATCTGACTCAGGTTCTACAAGTTCAAAAATTGTGCTGTCTTTTAAAGGAACCCATGTTCCTTTAGCTAACATGAAGGCTATGTGTTAGCCCAGATTATGTTTTATAGCTTCCAGTGAACACAAAAGAGTGCCCCTTACCAGTTACAGAAAGGAATTCAAAGTAACCATTAACTGAACTAGAGTCATGTGTTCCTTCATGAAACAGGCAGACAGAGTAAATAGGAACTGACCTAGGTTGTGGGACTACTCCTGGGCCCACACAACCTAAGTCAAGTCAAAATAAGGAAAGTGTTGTTAACTGGATAGTGTGAAAGGGGTTGTTAGTAGAACAAGGATTTGTCACACCAAATCTTTTGTACAGCATTATATTAATCAGTTTACTGATTTGACAGGGGGAAAAAGGAGGAAAATCCTTTAAAGAAAATAAGTAATTAACCATAAGGAAAATACAGTACAAATTTTTTTAATTAAAAAAAAAAAAGCACTAAAACCTGGTTCCTGCTTTCTACTGGCGTAATGCATGATGCTGTCCCCGTGCCCCACAACCAGTACTTACAAGGTCATTGATTACTTTTCTGCTTGAGAAACTGGAATGACACCAGTCATTTTAAAAGCAGAAGTTACTGCTTTAGCCCTTCTTCATACCAACACAATCATGAGTATTACGGTGCAGAATTCCTTTCTAGCTTAGTCATGCAACATATTTGACCCTTAATTTTCTTATCAGCTTTTTAAAAATTATTCTGACCCTCTAGCTCTATGTTCTTACTTATTATCTGTATCTTATTTTAACCTGTTTTAAAGTATTTATTTTATATATATTTATATAATACTTATATTAATATAATAAAATAAATACATATATAGCATTGTGTGTGTGCACACGCATGTGCATATGCATGCTTGCCTGAGTGTATGTAAAAGTACCACATGTGTATAAGAGCCATGAAGTTCAAAAGCACTCATAGGAACTCCTCTGGAACTGGAGTTATGACACCATTTGTTACTGAATGTGAAACAACTTTCAATCCTCTAGTCCTGTGGATTGTGGTTGGCAACTCCCTTTGCCATTTCATACTATGCTATTAGATCCTTCTGGCAACCCTGAAAAGTGCAGGTTCAGTTCTGTGCAGGGGTAGGAGCCCAAATGCTGAATTATAGTCAGGAAACTGAAGAATATAATGTAAAAATAGTGAATATATAAGCTAAAACGGAAGACTTTGTCTGGACAAAGATGGAAATAAATGGATCAGCTAGATGAGATAAAATATTAAGTGTTTAGAAACTGGATCTGTCTCACCTGTGACAGAGCAGTGAGGACTTGGGGGATGAAGAGGCTGGGTGGGGGTGCTGCCCTTGGAGACTAACAGAAGGAAGGTGTTGGTTGCTTTTTCTCTCTAAGATAATAGATGTAATTTAAAATCTGTAGACAATGGCAGCCGACCTGAAAATGATGCTTGTGGTGTATGGCAGGGGGCTGAGCATCTACTCAGGATGACATCCGAGCTCTGAAGGCCAGCTCACAGAGTAAAACACAAGCCCAAAGTTCAGAATTTGTTTTTCATTCAGAAATTTCATGAGCTGTATGTTGGAACCATTTGGTAACTTGAAATCTGACAAACGAGAATAGTTATACCACTTCTTTAAATGGGCAAATACAGCTCAAGAATTCTTCCTCCTAAAAATGACAAGGTTTATGTGCACATCTCTTACACATCAGGGCTTCTGCAAAGGCTGAGCCAGAAGATGTGAAGATGTCAGTGTAGTGCAGTTGTATGTTGCAATGTGGTTGTAGTAGTTGGATCTTACTATCTTTGTTCCTTGCCTTCCTCCAGGAAATCTCTGTTGGTGAACGGAAGGCAACTATCAGGGAATCAAAGAAATAGGAACCAGTTTCCTAATCATTAGAAGAATGGGTCTAAGAGACTTGAGAGGTGAATAAACTTCAGGATGTAGGAGAATACAGAGGTAGTTTAGTTATGAAGCAACAAAGAAATAATTGACTAAGAACCAGAAGTGTAATGAAAAATAATCTGACATGAATACAGAATATGTTTTAAAGCATGAATAGCAAGAAAGATGTCAGGCAAAGGAACTGTCTAGATCTCAGTACAAAGGTTCTGAACTCTCAAAAAGGGAAGAGAAATAGTGATGCTTCATAAAGTTCAGGAATGTAATATATTGGGAATAACAAAGAACTAAAAGATGATTGGATTGTATCTTGCAACTTTATAAGAAAGGTGTTAAACAAATCAGAGAAGGGAAACACTGGCCAGGGCTGAAGACACAGGGAAAGACATTCATCCTAGGAACTGACAGGATAGTAACACTGCAAGGGGCAAATGTTGCTATTTAAAAACAATGTAATTAAAATGTTTGGGTAGATCATGAACTGAAAGGGACACACGAAACCAAAGTCATGTATTTACCAAATTAAGTCCAAGGTCAATGCTGTGAGAGACCTTGGTACTCAGGGGAAGTAAGTCCCTTCCCGACTACTGACTGGGCCTACAATAGCCCTGCGGTCTCTTGGGCTCAACCCCATAGATAACCAAGTAGAGGCTCTGGTGACATGTGGTCTGTGCTTACAGAAAGCAAGGACACCAAAAGGAGAAAGTCTTTTCAAATAGCATAATGTTAAATAGTTCCAAAAATTGTCAAATACTTAAAAGGGAAATTGTGGTCTATATGCTTCTTTATGATTTTACACTAGTGTGCTGTTATGGCAGGTCAGGGGCCATCTTACCACTCAGAAGACCTTATTCTGGTCTTGACTAGCTCATTCCAGGGTGAAACATAATTGTCTTTTCTCAGAATAAAGCATATGGACTGTATCACACCAGTGAGCTTATTGAAAAGGAAATGCTTAACTTTACCTATTGACACCTACAGTTAGGGGTTTATTTTAGAGTACATTTTTAATTCTTCACTTGTGTCATCAGTGTTAGGGATTAAGACCATCTCATATCCAGGAAACAGCCTCTTCTTGTTTGGACCTGATCCTCATAAATTATCAGTCTTTGGACATTAAATTCCTTTGAATTTATTGCATTAATATTAACTTAAGTGAGGAATGTGAGAATTCACATGTACTGCATGAAAGTAGCAGTAAGTTTTATCTGCACAGGATACTAATCTGAGATTCCTTGGTTTTCGCTGTATGAGTATATATATCTTTCTGTTTATAGAATCTCTCATTAGTATCACCCAGTGGATACAACTGACCTAAGCCAATATAATTTGAAGCTACCGTTTTGAATTCTGCTTGACTGAAATCTACATTTTCTTGCGAATTCAATATAATATTATAGTTGCTTGGATTTGGGGATGGCACTTATGCAGATAGAAATTCCTTTGTGTTTTATTATACTTTGTGATGCATTTTAAACTTGATAAAGAGAAGTCAGTTCATGTAATTCAGTGTCATGTGGCCACATGAATCAAAATATTTGTCTCTGTCCTACTCATGTTCCAGATACCCTACTCCTCGGCATCTCCTGGGAATTATGTAGTAAGTACATTTGGGTTTGTTTGCTCATAAGAATTGATGTTAAGTTTTATTTGAGCAGTGGAATTGTTGTCCAGATGTTAGGATGAGCCCTGTGTATTGACCAAGAAGTGAACATCTTGAGTTGTTTCATATGCCAACCACAATACATATGTTGATGTTCATTAGGGAAACAGTTATCAGTCTGGATGGAATTGCCTTCAGTACTCTGCTTTGCTTTGGCATATGTTTCTGGAAGCTACTACAATACTCTGTCCAATCATGAAGAGAGCCATTCCCAGTTATACAATGATATGCTTGAATTCACAGCTCTCCACAAGAATAGTGCACACACTCCTCCTCAGCCCTGCTCATCACACATAAAGGCTAGGAAAACAGAAAACTTTATAGTGAATAGACTGCAGAATAAAGAAATAATTTGGAAGGATCTTTTAGGCTTTTTTTTTTTCTATTCCTAGAGATTGAAAAAAAAAATTTCCTTGTTACCATCTATTACATGTTAGCTTTTCTCAGTAATTCAGTAAACCTCAAGCCAAATTACCAGGTTTTGGACCTCCTCTTTTAAAGTCACAATGACACTTTAGCCATCACCCCTTTTAAGTTTCTCATTATATCCAAAGGATACCATAAGGGAAAATTTATTTTACAAAATTTAAGAGAAAATATTAACAGACAATCGAAAATGAAATGGTAAAATAGGAAGCCTTTCGAAGGATAATTTCCAGAGGTTATGTGCAACGAGAGTGCTGTAAATAGGAATGCACAGAAGAAAGACAATGAGCAGTTTAGCCCCTGCAGAAATACTATTTATTACCATAGAGAAAATCCCACGCCACTCTGGGCCTGTGCACTTACTGCTCAGTGTTCCTCCAAGCTACCCAAGCCACAGTCCAATTTTTTATATCATTTATAGGAAACAAAAGAAAAGGAAAGAGGGAGGGAGGGAGGGGAAGAAGGAAAATGAAAAAGATAGGATCAAACTCTCTTAAAGTCTCTTAATAAGCCAGATAAGGTTTTATTAAATTAAAATACATCTATTTTTTAAAAAAATTATTGTTTACTTAGTGGGAAATGCATATATTATTTGAAGTAGCTTCTAGGCTGTATGTATACACTCAAAGTAAATATTTAAGTCTCTTGAAAACAACTCGTTTCCTAAACTATGCATTTAGTTGTCAGAATTAACTGTGGATCTGCCTCGTGCCTGGTGCAGTTGGTTATGGAGCTGCAGTCTCAGGGGCATTAGTTAGGGTGAAGAACGTGTCTCATTTCCCACTGAAGTGATGCTGTATCGTGTTGACCTAAGGCTCAGAGAATGAAAACAGCAGCAGTGGGTTGGTAATATCTAAATGGGTATCTCTTCACACTCTGTGTGAATCTCTTACTAGCTTTAGTAAGTGCCAGTGACACAAAATGTAAGACTGTGATAGCAAACAAAGTAGAAGAGAATTATTCGTATTTTGTTGATTTGTAAAGACCCTGTTAAGTAGTTTCTCCTTACCTCATTATAGGTGATGTGATTAAGTCATGAATAATAAACCAATGTTACGGGCTCATTGTTTTTGGAAACTTGTCAAAACAGTCTCAACATAGTTAAGCTAAATTATGTTTTGCATAATATTGAGATGATTGTGCATCAAGAAAATAAATTACAGAGGAAATATAGTTGTTTTGTTTTTTAAATTTGGATTATTATAGAGATAAGTATAACATTTTTCTGCCTTTCCTTATGTTGTTTAATGAAATGCTTTATTTTTACTGAAATTTTGTGTAATTATTTAGGGTCCTCCAGGAGGTGGAGGACCACCAGGAACACCCATCATGCCTAGTCCAGCAGGTACTGTAATTCACACTAGCACATGGGCATTTGACTCCTAGGGTAAAACCAGAGTATAGAAATTGTTTTTGAATAAACTTGGGAATTTTCATTGTCTCAGCATGATTAAAAAACAGTAGGGGGAGCAAGTCAGAAGACGTCTAGTTCCCACCCTCCTTTTTTTTTTTTAACTAATTATTCCATTTGTTTACATCTCAAATGATATCCCACTTCCCGGTGACCTTTCCAGTAGCTCCACATCCCACATCTGCCCTTCCCCATCCCATTTGCCTGATGACAGTGCTCCCCCACAGCTTTGGTACTGTTAAGCATTTAGAGAATTCCTCTTGTATGAATAACAGAGAGTTAGCACAACATTGTGATGATTTATATGAACACAATTTTTTATTGCTCAGTTATTTAACTTACTAAAAATCCCTTAAAACTGAAAAGAATCCATATCCCCTCCAACTCAGAAAAAAAGTCTACAGGAGTAAAACCTTCAAACCTTGAGCCCTTGGGTTAGCAAACTGATGCCACTCATATATGTTATCTTACTAGGTATGGATGTGTTTACAGTATTGTTTACTCTACATGTCTATAGGACATGTAGAGTATTAGTTAACAAGTTTACTAAAGAGTAATGAAAGGTTTTTAATCTTCTAAAATAAGACATTCTTCAGTATATCCATAATACTTAAATAGCATTTCTTTTTTCCCTCTTGAGAATTTCGTACAAAGTATTAAACATGTTTGAAGACTAATAATTGGAATTTAAATTGTCAAAGATCTATAAAATTGTATAGAACATGTATTAGGGGCTATTAGATGGTTCTGAAGAGTTGACTCTAAACCCTAATACTATAAATGATTGGAGATATAATTCAGGATTTCTATACGAGGATGCTCATTTAATATTCTTAATAGTTAAACAAACTAATTTCCATTCCTGTCCCAATATTAGTGAAATTATTAAATTTCAAATGAATTAAGACTTTCAGTGCTCCTTGGTAATAAAACATGAGAAATATTTATAGTTGAAAACAACTTTAGTATGACTCACCGTAGAGTCATATGTTCTTAAGTATTTAGATTTAACTCTAAGATATTCAAAAGTTTAAAAATCTTTATTAATACTGCCAGTAAATAATTTCCTGTTTTATATTTTTATTTAAAACCAAGTTTGATAATACAGAATGTTACCTTGACTTTACTGGCTTCTGTCTGTCCGTAAACATGTTGTCACCTCTAACTTCAAACTGTCCACACTGAAAATGAAGCAGAGTCCGTCCAAGATGAACTATAGGAACTGATCTCCTCCCCTGCATTTATTTCCCTCTGATTTTGTGAAGCTAATGTGTGATTTATGAAGTTAGCGTGGGATTGGTAAATTCGTGTCTCCACAGACTAGAGCTTAGCTTCAAGCAACCCTGAGCATAGCTAGTGATAAGTAATCCGATCCCCTTTCCACCTTGCCAGCCTTGTTTGCATACTTTTGTAGACTCATCCTTTAGCCATGAGCTGATCCTCAGCCCTAAGATACACTTTAGTGTAGAGCTCGCCCATGAATCCAAATGAACCAGGCATTTCCTAGAAAACTATCCTTACTCCTCTTGATGATTTTCTGTCTTTTGGATGAAATTATATGTTTAGTTAGTCTTAAAGTGATAAATTAATTTCTTGCATATTTAAATTTGTAATCCATTTTTCTTTCACCAAAAGTAAAGATAAAAGCCATTTAAAGTTTTCATATATTTAAAAAGAAATCTATAATTTTCTGAAATATGATAGAACTTTTTAGACAGATTAATTGCAGTGAATCTAATTTGTTGTCTGAGGCACACAGACTGAGTAAGATATAGTCTCTTTCCTTCTGATGTACTCTTGATGTTCAGTTGTGAACAGAAGAGAAGACTAGCAGAGCATTAACTGATGCAAGCAAGCTGCATTGCATTGCCTGCAGAGCATGTGTATTCAGATACCTCAGGGGAAAACTCATATTAGAAATAGCACTTGAGGGGCTGGTGAGATGGCTCAGTGGATAAGAGCAATGGCTGTTCTTCCAGAGGTCCTGAGTTCAATTTCCACAACCATGTGGTAACTTAAGACCATCTGTAAAGGAATCTGATGCCCTCTTCTGGCATGCCGGTGTACTTGCAGACAAACCACTCATTAAGAGAAAAAACAAAAACATATTTTGAAAAAGAAAAAGAAAAGAAATAGCAGTTGGCATGAGTCTTGGTAATTTTTAGTAGGTGACAGTGGCTGAGAAGATGCTCAGCAGCAATAAAAATGTGAAGATGTGCGAGGCTGGTAATGGGCAAGAAAGAATAAGTAACCTAACATGGCAGAAATATTTCATAAATTATGACATGAACAAGTTAGAGCCACAAAAATAGGTTGTGACCTCAGTTTGTATTCAAAACCAAGGTCAGTGAGGGGCTGTATTGAGTATATGCATTGAATTCTACTCTAGAAGTAATATCTAGCTGAGCATACTGGCACACACCTTTAATCCCGGCACTTGGGAGGCAGAGGCAGGCAGATCTTTATGGATTCGAGGCCATGCTATCTGGGTCCACACAGTGAGTTCCAGGACAGCCAGGTAGACATAGTGGGACCCTGTCTCAAAAGTTAAATCTAGCACTGAGATTCATAGATCACTGTTAATAAATGAATAGTGAATAATGTCTCACTCACTCTTAAGTGACACACACTGAAGTCACAAGCCAGTTAATATTGAATGAGTAGTCACACGAAAGGGACAGAAACAATTAGATATCTCTATCTGTGGCCACTACTATGAGAAAGCATATTATTTTACTTTCTTGATCAGTGCAAAATACTTTATCATTTTCAAAATAAAGATCTATTATTACATAGCTAAGTAAACTTTATAGTTGTAAGAAAATAGAAAACTGTGATTCATAACTAATACTTCTTCAGTGTAAAATAATTCACTTTCACTCTGTGTTCACCTCAATTATATATGTGGAGATTTAAGTAGAGTTAGCTAATAGGCATGAAGTATAAGTTTTAGAAAAGTGTAAAAGCTTGCATATATTTATACAGAATATGTTGTAGTTATTTTAATAAAAGGACTAAAACAGGCCATCAAAAAGTTGTTGAAATTCAATTGTTGCCATTCATGTCTGTAACTCAGGAGACTGAGACAGGAGGATTACTGTGAACTCTGAGTCAGCTTGGACTACCAAGTGTGATCCAGGCCACCCAAAGCCATAAAACAAGAGTGTCTCAAAAAGGAGAGAAAAAGCAGTAGAGGAATCTGATTTTGACTTCAAGCAAGATAGTTTCTCTTTCTAGTCTTGCTTTAATCTCACTTTTGAAATTAAGTCAGTATATCCTACCAGGTTTATCCTAAAATTCAATTTTCTTTTCTATAGGAAATCTTAAGAAAATTCTGAAAATTGGAAAGCTACTAAATTTGAAGTTTTAAAATTGTCTGATATGTGTATATGTCATTGTTTATGGAGTAAAAATTAATCCACATCTTATGAAAAAATATTGCAATGTTTGTTTTTTAAAGTAGTATTCAATTGACTTAAATTATTGAAATCATTATACATCTCATCGTGTTTGTAATTCATGACTTTAGAACACTGAAGTCTGGGTCAGAAATGACTGCCAAGTATTTGTTTCCAAACATTAGTAATGACTATGTTAGGTGCATATCTAGCTGTCAGGTTCTATGTATGGCAGGATCACCTTTGGTTATTATTTTGTTATGACTTTAGTAAAGATCTTAATTAAGTCATGTTTTGTTTCAGATTCAACTAATTCTGGAGACAACATGTATACTTTAATGAATGCAGTACCTCCTGGGCCTAACAGACCTAATGTAAATATAAGTTTTAAATGTATTTGAACTACAATATAGTAATGATCCAAATAAATATAAATGTTATGCCTATATATTTTTGTGTTAAGGTAATTAAAACGTATATTACTCGACTCTTAGAGTCTTTTAAAATATTAAACTCCTTTTATAGTTGCAGAGGCAGAGAAAAGAGTAGAACATAGCACATTCACAGCTGCTGGGCTCACAGATCTAACCTCTTAGCCTTGCTCTAAAAACTGAGTGAAACAGTCCACTCAGTCAGCCTCCCAGTCATTGGTAGTGTGTGTATCCCAAGTTAGTGTGATTGTGTTTGTGTGTGTGTGGGGGGGTGTTCCTGCTGGTAAGTGTGCTATGGGATACAGATGGAAGTCAACAGAAACCACTTGTAACAACCTGTTCTCTCCATCACTTTGGGAATCCTGGGGATTGAACTCAGGTTTTCAGGTTTGGTGGAAATTGTCTTTTTTAGCTGGCCCTCTTTTCTACCTGTACGTGTCTGTATAGACACTTGGTCATAAGCAGCAACCTTCTGCTCCTCGGGAGCCATATGCCCCTGTGGTCTGAGCCATGTTTGCACAGAGCTGGTGGCATTCAGCATTGTCTGAATAGCTTTCCCCACTAAGCTACCCAGCCTGCCTGTCTGTCTTCTTTCTTTCCTCTCTGCCTCCCTCTTCCCAGCTCCTTCTCTTACCCCCTCCCTTCCTTTCTTGGTTAATCTGCTCTGGTGTTGATGGCTAGTGTGCAGTCAGTACTGCAGTCCATATGTGATGGAATAGGACTTCAGCTTGGGAATGGTAAAAAAAAAAAAATGCTGACTTCAGTAGGTGCTTACCTTCAAGTCTGAGGTGATGACAGGTCACTCACCTGCCTTCAGATTGGCATGGAATCATTCTAGAGGAGTCAAGGGGAAGGAAAGGGCACTGACCTGGAACTTCCCATCACAGCTCTACCCAGCATGAAAAGAAACAGTCCCTGTGCTTTCAAGGTGTGCCGAGAGCTGTATGTGCCCTAGGCTGACATGGTACACATGACTAAGGAGACTTAGTGATGGTGAGCTATCAGTAGTTAAACATGTTTAACCTGCAAGATAAGACCATTCCCTGTGCCCATTCAAACACTGGTATATTCCCTTCTAAGGAAGAGTGTATACTGGCATCCTGGTTCAACACAAATGTCCTTTATAATAAGCCAGTAGCACCTGCAGCTTCTCAAGAACTGCACCAGGAGAAAAAGAGGAAATGTCTCTCAAGCAGAGAACGCTGATCTTCTCATCAGTATAGCTTTCCATATTTCTTCTCTTAAGACAAAAAAAATGGACAGAAAAGACTAGCCTTAGGATCCAGAACAAAGATGAGAGAAGGGAGTGAGACGTTAAAGAAACCACAGCCTACAAGTGTATCCTGGAGTCTCCAAAACTCCAAAGCCAGGGTGACCTCTGCAATGTTAATAATGTTAAAGTCATTTTCCATGTAGTCACAGTTTCTTTCTTCATTTTTAAAAACAGTTTCCAATGGGCCCTGGATCAGATGGTCCCATGGGTGGATTAGGAGGAATGGAGTCCCATCACATGAACGGCTCTTTAGGTAAGGCTCAGCTTTTAAATTAGATGAATAGAATGAATACATTAGATGTATAGAATAAACATCTCTTTAGGTAAGGCTTGGCTTTTATATTAGATGGATAGAATAAATTAAAAATAAAATATTAATTTTATTCCATGTGGTATTATGGTCTGCAAAGCTTTTCCATTTCATCAGAATGGAGGTGTAATCCATAGTATGTTGGTTATGAGAACTGGAGAACATTTGAAAGTCAGAGTGTGGGAGTTGTTCAGTGCAGTTTGCCCCATGAGTATCAATATCAACCTATGAAAGTGTAAGTGTCTTGTGGCCAGAGGAGTTCTGTTCTTCCACTCAGCATGTGCGCCTTCCCACAGGGGGTCTTATCTCCAGACTGTGAGCATAAAATCAGAGAATTGCAATACAATACAGCTCTTATAATAATTCCTTAGTTTTGTTGTATATTTTAATGTTTGCCTCATTTTAAAATAAAGTTAGTAACTAGATTTGATAATAATAATAATTCTCTTATAAGACCATGATCTGCACCTGCCCTCATGATAGAGCCAAGCTCAAGTATACCAGTAGTTAACAGCATGCTTCATGTACAATGCATTGTTAACGTATGGAGCCAAATATAAGTAAGGTGAACAAAATATTTACAATGATGAGATGTAGATAAAAATACAAAAACAAACTGATTAGGTCTCTTAACACAGGGTGTTCCTGGGTAGAAGGTGTACCAATGAAGTGCTTGTGCCATAGGCTAGGCTGAAAGCTGACAGTGGGCTCAGGCTGGAAGAGAGCCTTTCACGTCTGTTGCACAAGCTAGGCTCATGTAGTTCTGCTCATCTGGGATTTCCTTCCCATAGTCAGGGCAGCAGCACCCCCTCGACTCTCTGAAAGTCTGTGTTAACTCATTTCAGAAATTATCTGCAGTACATTGACTGGCTTTTGTGCTTTTAAGGACCCATAGGTATTTCCTAGACTTCAGAGTTTGGGTTCATTTACTTTTTGCTGACTTGGTCTGCACTAGGAGAATAAGAGGAAGTGTCTCTCAAGGAGAGAATGCTGATCTTCATGTCAGTATAGCTTTCCATGTTTGGTAGCCAATAGGCACATATAACTATTTAATTTAAAGTTAGAATTTAATATTCAAATCCTCAGGCACACTGTCTCATACCTGCGTACAGCAGGCACACATAATTTTACTGGTTACTGTAATGAACATCTCAGAAAAACATAGCCATCTTCCCATAATGTTGAGAGCACTATTACAGAATTTGGTTTTTCAGTGGACTGCAAAACATGTTACTCTCAATCTGTCAGGTTGGCGAGTTAGTGAAAAAAGAGAGTGTTTGGTCATATTTAGAAGGCTTTGGTTACATTGTTACTAGAGTGAGACATCCAGAAGAGTCTTATAATGGTTGACAACTAGTTTGTTACTTTCTGCAGTGAACATTATTGTAATTATTAACACGTAACAGTATAGCATGTGTGCATTGGGAGTGTGACAATGTTGGACCTTTTAATTCACAAGTCATGCTAATCCTTTATGGTAATTTTGCTGTTTAGTAAATGCTGTTATTAAAATGTTACAACATTTTATACTAAGATTAAAATAGTACACACTATTTTAATAGTGCCCTAAGATTAAAATTGTTAAGAATAAAATAGTTCAAAATAAAACTGATATTGTGACTAAATTAGGATAATTAATTATTTAGTGTATAATTCCATTGCCGATATCTCTCAAGAATCAAAATTAAAATGTAGCATATCTTAAAGATATGTTTAGTTTCTATTGTGTATATGGAGTACTATCTATTTTTTCATATTAATGAAATATGTTTTGATATTTAGTTTAGAATATGGTTTAGAATATTGTCAGATATGCCTAGAAATGTCTGTCTTAAATTCTATCAGATTTACAATGTCATTTTTCATTAAAAGATATAGATCTGTATGTATTATATAAACATTTAAATGTTTTAATTATGCCAGGCATGTAGATGGTTTCTCTGATGGTCTGCAGGGGGTCTGTAGCTCTGCCTCTGCTCCTGCCCTTAGGATCCATTAGGGTGCTGCTAGGAAGAAGCAGCTGGGCTCTGGGCTGTCAGAGGTAGCTCACTCCCCTTCAGTAGCTTCCATTATACATGCTTCTCACCTAACGATGGTATCTTTTCACACTTTGCTTCAGGCTCAGGAGATATGGACAGTATTTCCAAGGTGAGTAATATGTGTTCTCTGTTTTATCTCCATTTGATTCCACATGGGACTCTAGCATTACTAAATGAGTTTTATTTATATTGTTCTTCAATATAAATTTAATCACTTAGCAATTAAAATGCAGATATATATAATCTTTGAGAAAGAAAATGTGATTGACAACTTAATTATGTTCTGATGCTACATAGTGAGCTACACTGACAGTTTGAATGAACTTTTGAAAAGCTGTGCAAGTTTTCAGAGTATCTATAGCAGTGTAACAATAGATACTTTGGAGATATTGACTGTATGTGGAATAAGGACACTGCATTTGTATGTCTGCTTGGTCTTGCATGCCTTCATTAGACAGTGCTAACATGCAGTCATTCTTCTAGTCCTCATAATGGTAGGAAAGGAATTAGAAGGACATTGCATTAATTCACGTGGAAAAGTAAATGTGTCTGCACTTTCCTCCTTCAACTATTTGAACACATAAAATGAATCTTCTAAATAGATCATAATGAAATTAAAGTAGTTCTCTGAGAGTCAAATAAATTTAACATGTTTGATGAGAATTAAAATTAAACACTAAATTGACTCCATTCAAAGTTTGCTTTAGATCAGTGAGTAGAGAAATTCACTATGTAAGTAGAGGACAACCATGCTTTTATTCCACCAATATTTGTATAATAATATGAAGTTCCTGGCACCACAAAAAATAAAATAAGATTAAATAAGCTGTAAAGCAGTTTAATCTAAGACTTCAGGCCTAAAATATTTTAAACTGCAACTTTGACATTGAACCGGGAGAGTCTGGTTACCTAGCTGTACAATCTCTATGGACATTCGGGTGAATGTGATTATAACAGACACTAACTTACCTCTGTGAGAAATGCTATTCATACAGTCTGCTTTCAAAGCAAGAGTGCACAAACAAACATCATCTCCCCATCTTCAAGTGGTTTCTACTCACACAGGGATCTGTTCACTGGGTAAAGAACAGTATGCCAAGGCATCATGCTGCGCTCTAACTCCAAAGATAAGCACGCATAAGACCACACTTCAAGAAGCTCTGTGTAACTGAGCAGACCAAACTAGACAAAGTTCAAAAGTCTGGGTCAGGCTTTGAGGATCGAAGAAACAACAAATTTACTAATTAAGTGAGTAAAGAATACTTAAAAGATAAAAACTGAAGACTCTGGCCGGCAAAATTACTCAGCAGGTAAAAGCACTTAGAATGAAGTCTAGGAACCTGATTTCAGTCCCCAGACCTCAAGTAAATGCAGAGTGAGAAAGGTGAGTTCTTGAGGTTGTACCTAACCCCTACCTGCATATCTCTATCTCTCCTCTCTCTCTCTCTCTCTCTCTCTCTCTCTCTCTCTTCTCTCTTTCTCTCTTTCTTTCTCTCTCTCTCTCTCTCTCTCTCATACACACACACACACACACACACAGAGAGACAAATAATAAATAAATAAATAAATAAAAAGTGGAGAATTCAGGCTTTAAGAGAGGTAAACATTCTAGCCCAAGGAAATTTATGTGTGATGCTTTTTACATATATAATGTGAATTTCTTCCAAACTTAGAGAAAGCTTAAATGTAATAGAATCCCTTGATTATGGGATCAGTAAAATCTGAATTATATTTTAAAGTTGAATCTTAGATTAGAAATGCACAGTAATGTGCTAGTACACTGAAATAAAAAACAAAAACAAAAATCCTGTCCCCAACATGATTACAACAGCTAAAACCAGCCCTTTCCTGATCCTGCCATGCTCCCCTCCTGGATGGTATGTCCAACAGTCGGCCTTTCTGTCCTCCTCAGGGCCTTTCTGCATGGTAATCCGTCCTCGGGGATGAGCTCTCCTGGAGACACTGCCTACACATATGGCCACAGTTAGATGAGCGACTCAGTCTTCTCGCCCCTGTGCTCATCACCTGTCCGGACCGGTTTGGAATTCCAGTCTCAGAGGCCAGCTGCTCTTTAGAGTGTGTCTCCTCTGGTCACTGTGATTCCGTGCAGCCCAGTTTCTTTAACCTTCCATTGAGGAGCTCATGTCATTTCTCAACACTCTACAGGGAATAATACTTCCAATAAAAACAAAACAACATATTTTTCCTTATCATTTTAAACTTTTCCAGCATGTTCCAGTGGCAGAAGCAATAGGTTTTAAAGATCTGATACTGCCTTGACTTATGTAGTGTTTGTTTAAAATTCCTTTTAACTTGTATATATGTTCTCTACCTTAAAAACAGGTAGAACTATGAGTTTGAGCCCCCATGCTATGAAAACATTGCATGGAAAATAAAAATAGTAAAATGGATATGTTATTTTTAATTCTAGATAACAAATCAATACCTTGGGATCTATGGATGTAACTAAATGGTAGAGCATTTACTTAGCATATGCAGGGCTATAGATTCAAATACCAACATTAAAATACTAATTAATTAATTAATTGATTAATTAAAATTAAATCAACCTGCTTAAAGTTCACTAAACTTTTAAAATAAAAAATGATATGTGAACAAAGCACAGCAGAGATCTAATCTTCAATGGGAAGAGAGAGTCCACACGCAAAGCAAGCAAGCGTCTCAGTTATCCTTCAGTGACTGTGACAGGTAGTTCAAACACAGCAACACAGAAGGAAGGGCCCCAAAGCGACAGGCAGCCAGGCACTGAAGCTGGAGCTGCGTGGGCTTGAAGCTCACCCCCAGTGATGTACCTCCTATAAGGAGGCCACACCTCCTTATTCTATATAAACTCCACCAGCTGGGAACCAGGTATCCAAATATGTGAGCCTGTGGAAACCATTCTCATTCAGACCACCATAGTCAGCAATACCATTCCTGTTTTCAAAGCACAGTTTATTATTTAATTAACAGCTCCAGTAATTAATGAATTTAAAATAATGAATTTAGTAAAAATTTTAAAGTAAATAAAGTTGTCGGGTTTATTTAAAAGTATAGTTGCCTTTCTTTAGTCGTGGGAAACTAACATTTTCAGAGGAAAAATTTTCAGAGAAAATGATAGCATTCTCTTTCTGCTGCAGACGTCTGCTTCTGAGGCATCTAGAGCTTTTTTGGGCTTCAGAGGAGCCTCACTCTCAGATCCTCCCTGCAGGGGGCTCAGTGAGACAAGTTAGGAGCTACATTTATGCTGGCCATCTGCCTACCTCTGCTCACAGATTGGTCATGTTTTTAAAGCACGTGTTCTTTTAGGAACTCGTTCACAAAACTTTGATGCTGTGATAGGTTGTAGTAAATCAAAATGTTCTAAATGTTTTTTAATTCCAAACCAAAATATAAGCCATATGGTTCAGAGTAAAATAATCTAAAAATCTTTCTTCCATTTAAAAATAAGTGTTTCATCTTGAATTTTTTTTAATTCAATTACTTATAACTTGAAATACTTCCTTGAGTCTCCATTGCAGGGCTGTATAAACATGACTTATATGTTATTCTGAGTTTCCTATTGGCATGGCTATCATACATACTTTAAAGTACACCATAATGATAAAGCAAGCAAACTTAAACAGGGTTTTACAAAGGCCCCACTCACTCTGTGGGGGGTGCTAAGAGTAGCTGCTCTGTCTTGGAGAAACTGCATAGGAACTGTCCTGTGAAACTAATGGTTAGTCTGCTGGACCCTCATTCTTTTCTGAAAGCATGGTTTTCCAGTCCTAAGGTGTCTCTCTTTCTTAACGACCTTCCTTTCTTCCTTATGACTCACATAAAAATAATTGAAATCGATTATCTCTAGTGCACACAGAGAATTAAAGGGAACTATCTATTATGGCAATGACCTTTCAAAGTTTGATTAGTAAAATACTAAGGGAGTTAAGCTCCGCCATGCCTTATCCATGAGTAGGCTCTCCTCATCAGCCTCCTGCTGGGAAACTTTTTATTTTTAACTCTCTACAGTTCTTGAAAGTCTATAGGCTGAGAGTGAGGGATTGAATAAACATTGACTCTGGGAGGAAGAAAACAGTTACCATCGATTGTTCAGGGTTTCACTTGTTTTCAAACTTTGATTTGCAAAAGTGTTAATACTTGTTCTGGTGCATAGTGTGACCCTAGAGTGTGAGGAAGAAGCTAACATCGGTTAACATCGATTTAGCATCGTATTTTGTCCTCAGAATGGTGCTGGTGCTGGTGCTGGTGCTGATGCTGCCACTGCCGCGGCTGTACATTTGATGTTTAAAACACTACAATGCAGGAGGGAAATGAAAATCTTCAACAATGACTTCTTTTCTGAACCTTGTTTACAGAATTCTCCCAATAATATGAGCCTGAGTAACCAGCCGGGCACTCCGAGGGATGACGGTGAAATGGGGGGAAATTTCTTAAATCCTTTTCAGAGTGAGAGTGTAAGTATCCCCTTGGCCATGCTGCTAAGCACAGGTAACCTTGAGCTCGCCTACCAGAACAAATGCTCAGAACTTCATGATTGATGCGTATACATTGTTCAGTATGTTGATCTTCTAAGAGTCAGAAGATTTTTCAAATGCAATTTTATGAAAAAAGGGATTTAAGGGACCTTTTTATTTATGTGCAGTTTCCAAAAGCATACTACTGACCTTTTTTTTTGAAGACATCCATTGTCATGAGTCAGGTGGAAAGCAGAGTGCCTCCTTAATGTGTTCTACCTTCTAGCAAAATGTGTAGGTCACTGCAACATCACATTTGTTCTTCATTTTGTCATAGTAACATTGTGCAATAATCTACATGTGTTGTGGCTTTCATGAAGTAAGGGTCACAGTGGTGGCCTGTCGGCCTGAGCTTAAAGCCTGTGGCATTTTAAAAGTGCTATTATAGAGCTATAGGTTATCTCCATAGATGTTTACGGGACAAAAAGTGAAGTTATAAAGTTCGCTTATTTGGCAAACAGCTTATTATGATTTATATGTGGCAGGGCAGTATGCAGACCCTGGGAGGACTACAGAGACAAGATGCTGCCCCTCCCAAAGAGTGGCTATGTAGCGCAATAAAATTTAACTCTTATTTCAGTCCAAAAACATTCAAAGATTTCTTTTACATTTCCTAGAGCCCCCTCAAAACCCAATGGACTCAGAATTTTGGGGAGTCAGGCTAGGGGGTTGAGGGATGAAAAGGGCTAGTTAGGAATTTCAGGAGCTGTACTGGGTTATAGAACAAAAGTTGCAGAGCCCAAGTGAGCTTGATCAGTATATGCCCCATGGGTCTGTCAGAGGACAAAAGGCACACATGCACTTGCTACCATGCGGCCTGACTCGGCCTTGCCAAAGCTGCCAGTTCACCTTGCTACCATGCGGCCTGA
>NW_022196914.1:52163255-52163456 GCF_008632895.1 Mastomys coucha
CTGCCAGTTCACCTTGCTACCATGCTGCCTGACTCGGCCTTGCCAAAGCTGCCAGTTCACCTTGCTACTATGCTGCCTGACTCGGCCTTGCCAAAGCTGCCAGTTCACCTTGCTACCATGCTGCCTGACTCGGCTTTGCCAAAGCTGCCAGTTCACCTTGCTACCATGCTGCCTGACTCAGCCTTTGCCAAAGCTGCCAGT
>NW_022196914.1:52163500-52170969 GCF_008632895.1 Mastomys coucha
TTGCCAAAGCTGCCAGTTCACCTTGCTACCATGCTGCCTGACTCAGCCTTTGCCAAAGCTGCCAGTTCTGGAGGTTGACACCATGGCTAGCAGCACTCGACTTTAGTACAGAGTAATGCCCAACACAGAGTCCAGAGCTTGATGTTCTGTGGATTCTTTTGCTTCTTGGTCTCAGTCTATAGTCTCCACTGGAAATGAGGCTGCCCCTGGATGTAGGCTATAAAAAGTTGTTTGTTTTTTCTTCTGCTCTCTAATTTGCTTTATTTATATGATTGGCAAGGACAAAGAAGGTAGATAAAATTACATGAGCTAGCCTCGCCTTCAGTGAGTAAGCAGGAACAACCAGGAGACAGCACACAGCTTTAGCCACACATGGAATTACAAGAGGCATTGCTTTAGAACTTTGGTCTCTGTTACACCTCTGGAATGAGGACAAATTAGTCATTTTTAATGTTCACTTTATCTAATAAAACACACTTATCTCCTTTTGTTTAATAATTCCAGCAGTAACATAATGTAATTTAATGAGATATATGCAAGTCAATTCAGTTCACTCATTGTGTTGTATGTGAATATTAAGAAACAAAGTATTCCAAAATGAGGAGCATAGCTTATATGTCAGTCAGGAGTACAATCCTACAAAGAGATGTTCACAGGGATGGATCATCTGTTGGACTAACACCTGTGCGTTCTGTGGTACACTGTTGACAGCAAAGGAGTGAAGTAAACTGGATTAAAAACAGAGCCTTATGTAATAGAATTCCACTCTGTTCAACAATACTATTATGTTAAGTGGCACAAAAGACACAAAAGCCAGCACTGAGTGGCTCACTCAGATGGAATCTGCTCAGATACTGGTCATGAAGGGCTCCTTAAATGTTCCGCTTGAAACCTGAGGCATGTAGGTGGAAAACAAACATACAAACCAAACACTTACTAATAACAAATCATAAAGAAATGCATTTTAAAACAGTTTTTTAAAAAGATTTGTTTGTTTATGTGAGTACAAGATGGTTGTGAGCCTTCATGTGGTTGCTGGGAATTGAATTTTTAGGACCTCTGTACACTCCAGCCCCACTTGCTCCAGTCAACTCCACTCACTTGCTCCTACCCAAAGACTGATTTATTACCATATCTAAGTACACTATAGCTGACTTCAGACACACCTGAAGAGGGTGTCAGATCTCATTACAGGTGGTTGTGAGTCACCATGTAGTTGCTGGGATTTGAAATCATGACCTTCAGAAGAGCAGTCAGTGCTCTTACCCACCGAGCCATCTCGCCAGCCCTAAAACAGTTCTTTGATGTGCACATTTTCACAATTTATTAAACACAAGAGCTAATTAAATGAATGCTCCTGTGTGTGAGAGAATGTATGTGTGTACACACGTGTGTATGCATGTATACATGTGTGTGTATGTGTGGTTGTGTGTGTGTGTGTGTGTGTGAGAGAGAGAGAGAGAGAGAGAGAGAGAGAGAGAGAGAAAGAAATATTCGTGTGTTCTTTGTGTAGTTCTGACTGTCCTGGAACCTTTATTTGGACTAAGCTGACCTTGAACTCACAGAAATCTGTCTGCCTGTGCCTCCCAAGTGCTGTCTTCCATGTTTTTATATAAAGAAGGTTTGGCTGAATGTTTGTTACTACAGCACATAGAAAACCTTATTTTTTTCAGACTTGAATGGTTGTTATTTTATAGTCATCAACATAAAAATATATTTCACATACATATGTGATAAAAGATAGCTGGTGTATGTTTAGGACCATCCTATAAATTGTTGGAAGTCTGCCAAAATCAAGCAAAAGTCCATTTAATCTTTTTTTTTTTTTTTTTTTGCAACCTAAGGTCACCAACTCAAACAGAAAAATTTTAAATTAGTCAGTCACTCATGGTGATTACTATCATAAGATGTACTAATTTTACATTTACATGCTAATGAATGACTGGAGGAATATATTAAGTTTTATTTTTCATAATTAAGGCATTATGTGTCTAAGGCATACACTTGTATATGTGTCAAAGAGTTCAAAACATACAAGGCTGTGCCCTGCGGGGCTGCTCTGGGGCAGTGCACTGAAAAGCCCGCATGGCAGCTCAAAGCCAAAGCTGCAGGACACTTCATGGAGCATCCTGCCTGAGCGCTGCCAGAGCTCTGCCTGAGCTCTGCCTGAGCGCTGCCAGAGCGCTGCCTGAGCTGTTTGCATTCATTACACATATGCTTTGGAATTTGCATTAATTTTTGGTTATTGTATATTCAGAAAAAAATTTCCTCGTGCTAAATCCTGCATTTGGGTGCATGGCCCCACCTGGAGTCACAGCCACAGTGTATGACGCTGTGAGTTAGAAAAAGCCGGAGCCCCCTGGGATGGGTCAGGAAAGGCAGGACTTGGGGGAGACACGAAGTTGCAGTTAAACGGAAGAAAGGAGCTGCAGAGTGCAGAGGCAATGATAATGTACAATATAGCTCACGAAGGCCAAGAAAGAACTTCATTGTTTACACTACAGAAAAATGACATTATTTAAGGATCTGGGTGTGGTTAGCCCCATTTGAACATTCTACAATATACCATCAAAACATTGCATGGTAATATAAGTAACTGTTGTGTCACTTTTTAAATTAAAATATTTTAAAATAAACTCTGGGATTGGTATAAATTGGGTGTTTTTAAGATAAGAGGAATTTCTGGTTAGGGATTAAAAGTAAACCTTTTGAAATTAGTTCCACATGACTTTAACTAAGGGCATAGGCAAGAGGCATTCTCTCCTCTTCACCTTCTCATACTTATCAGAGCTTGACCCTTAGAAATGGGACACAGATTCAGAAATCCCTTCCTTCAAGGGGAGCAGAGAATCAGAGAGAAGAACTATGAACAGAGTGGCACCGACCTTGCCCTTAAATCCCAGCAGAAGAGCCAGACGACCTGGATGAAGAGACACTCAGAGTGGGAGGAGCTGAGAGTCGCTGGGTTCCTCACCTCCTGGCAAAGCCTAGCTGCCCTGAACTCAGAAGGAGCCTCAGTGACAAGTAAAACTACAGGGCAGAGTAGAAAAGAAGGCTCTCTGAAGCTCCTCTTTCCCTCTCCTGTCCTAGTAGGAGAGTTCACAAAAGGGCAAAGAGCTGGTAGCTGCCAAAGACACTGCATCCCCTTCCTGGTTGATGGTGAGAGACTCAGCACAGTGGGGTGGGGCAAGGGTAACTGATGGCTACCACAGTCTAGAGAGGAACGTGCTCAGTCCTGCTGCCTCCTTGGTCCACTGGTCTGTCCAGTAAGGAGAGTTCACTCACTGCGCTGGTGTCTTTGTTACCTGTGGCTTGCTTTACGTTACCACAGATTTTATTATGTAAGAAAGTCATATCAAAGAATGACATTTTGATCAAAGAATGTTTGCTCAAATCTGTCCCCTCGGTCTTTCCCCTTCAATTCTTTCCTGTCCCCCTCTCCCACTTCTCCCTGCCAGTTCCATGTCTTCTGTTGGGGAGTCCATTGAGTGCACTTCTTGCTGCCTGTATGTGAATGCCACCACACTTTTTGTTTATATATTTTAAAGTAGACCAAGGAATGAATGGAGAGAGGACAGTAGACAAAAAGATTCTGTGCTGACAAACACAGGGTTTAAGGACAAGGTAGAATGAGCTATCTCCAGTGACTTTATTTGTACTGTAACTAAGAAAATGTGGAAATATTTAGTGAACTCAAAAATCCCAGCTTGAATGTCCGTGGTCTGGAGTTTAAGGCACAGAAGTGGCAGTTTGTGTGCTTAGCAGTAGGGCCCTTGGAGGCTATCACTCTTGTCCTAGAGGTTAAACCGCGAGGCCAGAGAAAGAGGAGACAACTGGTCAGTGCTTGCTGTATACTAGATAGTAGCCCATTCTCTTCCAACTTACTACTTAATTACTTCAAGACAAGCATGCCAAATCACAAAGCTAGCACCGCAAATGTGATTGGCAGGGCCAGATGGCCAAGACTCCTTCTTTCAAGAAGCAAAGCTGCCCCCTGGTGTTCACATGCTGTAAATACTTGCTTTAGATGGTGCAGATACAGAAACAGCTCAAAGGAGAAGAAAGCAGTGGATTAATTTGGAAGAATACTACCCTATGGCCTTAGTCTATAACCAGATTAGCAGGTGTGCTATTATGACTATAGTATGCAATAGAGACATGCTTACAGACAGTCCCCCCACCTTGCCTGACCTGCCCACTGCTGCTATTGCTGGGAAAGCATGGAAGCCCAAGGCCAAGTGGTCACATAAACATTAAGTTATTTCATGTTATATTCAGTGGAGCGTAATTACTCCTTATTTCTCATTAAGAAAACAAAATATTTATAGAAACTGAAACCTAGAAAGTGGTATAATCTAAAGTATTCTTCAGCAGATTTAATGACTATGTTTGACGGATTCTGTAGAATTTATTAATTAGGTCATAGAAGGAAAAGACTCTACAAGTTCACGCTAGGACCTTCTATCTCAAAGTATACTTTAAAATACTGATAAAATAGGTATATATTTAAAATAATAGCCTTGGTTCTACTTTTTTCCCCCCTCTTAAGCCAAGTGAGAGTGCTGTCAGTAACTATAGGGAGATACTGTAGGAGAGCCAGACTTCCTGAACAGTTGCAGACAGGAAGACCTGATATCACAGCATTGTGGTATAAAGCTTACAGTGAGTCATTGTGTATCAATAAACAGCACAGCACAGACACCAGGAAGAATGTGTCTCTCAACATGGCGGCCTGTTCAGCACTCCTCCCTTCTTCTGGGAAATGTGAGCCACTTCCTCAGTGCCCTGAAGAAGGTGATTCGTGGAAATGCTCCTTTTGCTTGCACTCTGGGAGCTTTCCTAGAATTCTATAATTCCCTTTAGAGTCATTTTCTTGAAACCGTTTCAGTAATAGAAACTGGCAGTGAGCAGTCTATAGCCTTACAGGAACTTGTGACACATTCCCAGGGATGCCTGGGTAGGAGTGCATCCTGTTGGTCTGTTCCTGACAGTGACATGTCCTTCTGCAGTTGTGTGTGCTACTCAGTAGTTATTCCTTATTAGGTTCTAGTAAACTCTGAGTTTGATTTCTTGGAGCTAATGTCTGACCCTCGGTTTCTCTGCACCTAATAGTTTTCCCTCAGTTTCTTTCATGGATAAAGTTACTTCTAACTTCCTGATATATCAACGATGTTTTGCTTTTCTGTAAGTTTTCTCAAGACATTTTATATACCACATTTTAACAAGGACTCATGTGAAGGGCTTATAGCAACTAATAAACACTTGACAACAGAGCGTGTGAACATGTGCATCAGTAAGTGACATATATTAGAATGAAAAGAATCTTATAATGTTCTTTAATGTCATGTGATGTATGCGGGGGCTGCAATGATACTTAGGAAGAAAGGACTCTAGAATGCCCAAAATCCAGATTGCCCAAGCTACATATTCAGTGGAAGGTTGTCTAGAGTTTTACCTAGAGATTTCCAGAAGCATACCCCAGTCCCGCCCCCACCCCCTTGAGGCTCTGAAGGGAGCCATCTTACCTCCTGGCTTCAGTCATTGACACAGCACCACTCTGCGAAGCCTTTATTTTTGAAATAATGCTGGTGACCAAGCCATGCTAAACATATGAAAATTTTTACTTCTGAACTTTTCAGTAGCTACATTTCAAGCATTTAGAAGCCACATGCGTGTGGAACCTGTTGTGCTGGCGGGGACGGAGTAGACTGTTCCATCAGCAGAGGTTCTGCTGGACCACATGAGAATATTTCTGTTCTTATGTCAGCTACAAGATTGTGGAAAGCATGGGTTAAATTTCTCTGTGCCCATTTTGCTGAAGAGATGCACCCTCATATTTTCTTATTGCTTGTTCTTGTCTCTGAATATCACTGTATTCTATACTTTATATATATAACTGTATATATAGTTCTATCATGTGACTGATATTTAGTCCCAGGCTGCGAGTAAAAAATTGCAGCATACTGAAGTCACTGGTGATGTGAAATCTTGTGTGTCACGTTGCTATGGAATTGGGTGTGCACATTTCAGTACAGGGAACTCCTTATATACAATGGGGGTGTTGGCTTTATTTTGACTTGCTTTTTTTTCATCCTGTCTTTTTTTTCCTAAGTTGAATGCATTTTTTTATTCATTGAGATTATAATGCAGTTACATCATTTCTCTCTGCCCTTTCTTATTGCTCAGTGTTCCCTGCTATCTAACATAGGAGTTAGTTAAACTACTTAACTAGCTTAGTTAGCTTCTTCCTTCTGCTGAAAGGGAACTCAAGCCTAAATAGATTCTCCTTGATGTAGCCAGAGTTAAAGACTGAACAGCAGCCCTGTGGCCCAGCCATGCTTTTCCAGCCTCACCTCCTCCTGTGGCATTCTATACATTTACTCAGAACAATGCATTTGGTTGAGAGGACTACCAGCTGAGCCCTTCCCTGTGCTCACCCAGGGAGCTCTTCCCACTGCAGTTCACCTGAACCTCTGTTGTGCCCCTAGTTTATCCCAGCTTGCTGGAATTCCTCTACTTTCCCCTTTCTGCCAGCTTCCTAAAAAGTTATGACCCACTGGCCACATAGCCACAGGTCTTTTATTGGATTCTTCAGTGTGGAGCCTATCCTTTGGACTTCTCCCATCTCTCACCCTGAGACACTATCATTAGTAGAGCATTAAAATAAATTACCCTTTGAAGTACTAAAATAAATTACCCTTTGAAGTACTTTTTGCAGGTTTTCCATCAAACATTAAAATATTGCAAAGTCCACCTGTTTATTTTAATTTAGAAGCCACTTTCATTCAGAGACTGTTACCATTTGCAAGAGATGGCATCTCTATTCAGATGATCTAGAGCTGTGCTGTGCTCAGTGGTGGCCTCAGCCAAGTCACTTGTCAACCTCATCATACTGTTAGGCTGAGTTTTGTGTACTGAATTGATGCTAGAGTCCTGGCCATGAGTGTGTGTATATCTGTGTGTGTGTGCATGCATGTATCTGTGTGTGTATGCATGTATCTGTGTGTGTGTGCATGCATGTATGTGTGTATGCATGTATGTGTGTGTGTGTGTATGCATGTATCTGTGTGTGGGTGTGTGGGTGTGTATCTGTGTGTGTGTGTGCATGCATGTATCTGTGTGTATGGGTGTGTGTATGTATCTTTGTAGTGTGTGCGTGCATGCACATATCTGTGTGGGTGTGTGTGTGTGTATCTGTGTGTGTGCATGCACATATCTGTGTGTGTGGGTGTGTGTGTATTTGTGTGTGTGTGCGTGCATGCATGTATCTGTGTGTGTGGGTGTGTGTGTGTATTTGTGTGTGTGTGCGTGCATGCATGTATCTGTGTGTGTGGGTGTGTGTGTGTATCTGTGTGTGTGTGTGCATGCACATATCTGTGTGTGTGTGTGTGTGTGTGTATCTGTGTGTGTGCGTGCATGCACGTATCTGTGTGTGTGGGTGTGTGTATCTGTGTGTGTGTGCGTGCATG
>NW_022196914.1:52170985-52180694 GCF_008632895.1 Mastomys coucha
GTGTGGGTGTGTGTATCTGTGTGTGTGTGCGTGCATGCACGTATCTGTGTGTGTGGGTGTGTGTATCTCTGTGTGGGTGTATGAGGCTTCTATCCTAACACATTGGAGCATCTGGTATTCTCACAGACTCAGCAGAGCTGGCAGTTGCTAAGTTCCTTATTTTCCTGAGGTTAAAGGTGTGTACTTAAATGTTCATAGAAACTAACATCCATCACTTGTCCACTGTACAAGAACCGTACTGACATCACTTTTAACCACTGGATTCTCTGTCCTTGTAGTACTCCCCCAGCATGACCATGAGTGTGTGATCCATTACTGCGTCTCCTCATGAAAACCATCGTGAGTCAGCCCATCACAGAACTACTACGGAAGAAAACTACTCGTCGTGTACAGTTAGACAAAGGAATCTCAGACAACCAGACCACCTTTTAGTTCCTGCTCTCTCCCCTATTTTGAGAAGAAAGCGGGTCCGAATATGATTCAAGCAACTGTACGGAGTGGCACATTAGCATTGCCCCCAACTGAACTGCGATGATTCTCTGTGTGTATGTGTGGGGAAAAGAATGCATCGTATATGCAGATCTGTATGCATATTTATGCATACTGCATTGACCCACGGGACATTGTAAGATATTATCACATGACATCCTAAGTAGAAGTAAGTAGGGACTTTTATTCCATCCTTTTTTTCACGTTTACATTTTAATTATTAAAGGTTGCTCCTGCCCTTCCCCATCTATTTTGTGCTGTGTACATCACTGCTTTATATAAGTTATTTTTTAAGGTGAACTCAGATGTTATGGTTTTGTAAATGTCTGCAATCATGGATAGGAATAAAATTGCTTATTTGAGAGCTTTCATTCACTGTGTCTGAAGCAAGTTGCCTGTGAGCCTCAGAGTGTACCGAGTGTACCGAGATTGTGTCTTCATCCTCATGTCCAGCAGGCATTCAGTCACCTTCATGCAAAGTAGTGTGGTGCTTTGTATATAAGGAAGCAATTCAACAGAAGCTCAGCCAGGGCTTCAGACAGTACACCTCCGCAATAACCACTTGAAATTGAGTTCTTTTTTGATTTGTTTGTCTTAGATGATGCAGAAATCATTAGCTAACTCAAATTACTTAAACCATAGCAATAAAGTGACATGGGTTAATCATACTTTTAGCACACATTCTCTCTTAAACTCGATAAAATTCAAAAGTGTTAACAAAGCCACTTGTTTGAATTTACAGTTTCTCCCAGGGATCTAGAAGTAAATTTTTAATAATATACAGTGAGAAATGGTATTGTATGTTTATTCAGATTTCCTATGATCATTTCCACAGACACTTGAAAACAGACAGACTCGGTGACATGATTCAGGCTTTTAGCCCAGAGAGCAGAGAATGAGAACACTAGAGGATCCTGCAGCACTTCTGGTTTCTCCCACCCAGTAGCTCCTGTCTGTTCTGTTGTCTCTGCTCACAGGTGGCAGTAGACATGCCCTGTCCACTCTGTTCTGGGGTCAGAGGGCTCGCCCTGGGAGGCAGATTATCTGTGTAACTTGTGTGTTGACTGCAGCTGGCTAGATCTCTATTGTGTGTCTTATAGTTCAGAAGGGAGTAAAGAAATAGTTTTTAATTACCTCCCTTACGAAAGCGCCCTGCTGCATACCACTTCCCAGATCTTTGGGATTATGTTTAATCTTGTATCCAAACACCAAATCCCAATAGGACAAGCAGAGAGAGTTTATTTTATACTCTAAAAGACAACTCTGCGATCCTTTCTGTTCTAATTGAGATACACATAACCACTGATCTCTACCCTGCTAGCGGGTACTGCCCAGTCTTGTGGGAGAGGACTCCTCCCTGTCCCTGGGGACTGTAATGTAACTGAGAATGTTGACACTCTTTACCTGCTCTTGGTTCTAGACAATTGATTTCTCTCAAATCCACACGGATTCATTCTTCCTGAAAATGGAAATTTTTGGCTGGGCATTCCAGAGATGCTGGGAGCATAGAGGATAAATAAAATGAATTAGCTTTACATTGCAGCTCTAGATGACAGAATACGAGTCATAGTTTATAGCACAGCGTCGGCCTACAACTGTACCAGAGAGCATCCTTGTACTAACCGGCTACAGGAACCTGTTGCAGGAGGCTCACACAGGAAGTCTTTACCCTCAAGTGGAGCTAATCTGGAGATGACACTTCGTACATTCACCCGAATCACTAGGGACAGTGGCAGCTTTCACTCTCTATACAACTGTACAAAGTTAAACTGTCTCAGTAAGCTCAGTTTTCCAGTGTTGGACCTTGCTCTACTCTGCATCACGACTGGCCTTCATTTCTGTCCTTTGTCTTCTGAGAAGGGAAGCAAATGATTCCTACCACACACAGAAATCATGAAGCTAACTTTACTTGCCCTTCTTTGGGAATAGTACTAGAATATAAATGACACAAATGTCATTTTAATAATGATAAAGTAGCAGCATCATGTGCTACTTCTAACCTATTTTGTTTTTTTTTTAAAGTAAAATGATTTTGTTTTTGTTTTCATTTCCTTCCTTTTTGTTGTTGTTGTTTTTTAGAACTCAGTTTAAAAAAATACCCGTTTCCAATTTTTAAATTCTTGAAGACTGAAAAATTATTTTTAAGACAAAGCTATGTTCACAAACAGGAAAATATAAGAATGCTTACTTTTTATGGCCAGATAACTTTGTTACCTGAAGGGTAAACATTAAACTATATTGATTGTATTTAGATCTTAATTATTTAACCTTTATTGTTTTTCTGATAAGAAAATCCAACATTTTCATGCATTCTACCACTGTTGGCATGTTCATGTTGTCATGATGTATATGCTGCTTGCCAGCGGTTATTATTTTTGCATACTTCAGCCCATAATAATGAAATCAGAAGTACTGACATATATTGGACATGGCATGCGCTCATAAAATGTGAGAATGAGCAGCAGGTGTGAGCATGCATCCTATTACTCCTCCCTGCCCTCCCTAGTGCACCGATGTTTGAAAGTTTGTGTCAGTCTAAGTCCTGTATGGTTCTTAACCACCTGACTTTCTTACTGCAAAGATGTCCAGTGTGGAAAAAAAAAGGCTTCTTGGTACACTGATGGACAAATTATCACTTTTTTGAAAACATTCCAATTTGGGTTCAGTTGCTAGTGAACAGGAATTTTACAGCTAAAAATCTGAGGTTAAGATTTCTCGGTTGCCAAAAAACTCACAAATCAATTCCGCTCCCTTCAGGCAAGGAAAGTGCTCAGATGCACCTGTGCCTACAGAAATTAGAGAAGATTTGTTCCATTTTTCTTTTCATGATTCTGTAAGGCATCTGAACTCCATTGCTTTTGAAAGGACCAAACAGTCTTCAGCTTTGAAGACAGCAGGCGGAGTGAGTGAGGTCATCTTGGTATACGAGGAGCTCCACAGCTACCTCCATCGTTCCCCATATCACTCTGGGGCTGTGCCCTCAGCAGGGACCATGCACAGTTCTCAGTACTCCAAACCCAGGTTAGCTTGTCGCCTGGCTTTTCCATGCTTGCCTTCTATCCCAGGAGATGAGATGCACAGATGAGATGCAAGGGTTGAACATCTTTTCCCTCTCAGCCTTGCAGCTTTCTCCTCTGCACAGTATGTAGTACTGGTGGTAGTTTTCCTGAGGGAAACAATTTCATTTTCATTCCTTGATTACTACTGTTCATCATAAGCAGTGTTACACATCACAGCTACGTGACATCTGAATGTTCTCTCGACACTGTTTCCTGTTGTGTGTGCCGTAGTTCTCCTTTCCTTGAGACATTAAGTGAGGCAAGAAGCCCATGAGTACATGGTATATGGAGGGAAGACTGGTGTGATGAGACCATTATCACATGTCTTACCAAATGCCAATTAGTCTTTTGTAGTTTTTCCTTCTTGTGTATTAAATTTCTCTGATATGAGGAGCAAATCCCATGCTTGCTTAAAACAATGTATCCAATTGTAAGCATTTGTAACAGTCTCCCCTGGTCTGAGAAATATGCCTTGAGAAATATGGGAAAAGCAAGAGTAGTGGACTGTTGTTAATACCACCTCAATTCTGCATACTACATGTGTGTATATATGTGTGCATGTGTTGGGGATGGCAGCATAAATTTTGTTCATAAACCCCACTTCTACTGAGATCATATTATTTTATATAGCACTGTTGATAAGTAGTAAACAATTTTTTTCTTTTGACATTTAATTTCAATGGTGAGATATCTGATAAAAGTTATTTGGGATGGCAAGAGAGGAGAACACCACTATTCTATATATTGAACAAGCAGGAGTAGTTTCCCAGGCCCAGATTTAGCTTCTCAGCATTGGACTTCATACTGAGCTTGTCAGAAATGGTGCAGTAATTATAGCTTCCTGGCATACACATTTGTTTATAAGAAGTTGAATTGACATCACCTAAAGTGTTAACTTTACCCATGAACCACAATTCGGTTTAGATGACCTAATAATGATAAACACACATCTGAGACTTTCAATTACTTCTCTAGACTCTATTATGAAAAGAGATATTCAGCTGACTGAGTCTCAAGGGAATTTCCTCTGTTGAGTTTCCCTTGATAACTTACAGAATTTGTTTTCTTGAGTAAAAGAGTCATTTCTATATGGAATTTAAATTTAAATGTGAATTTTTTGCTGTATGCATTTTAAAAATGAAATACAGCACTAAAATGAAATATATAAATGTTACAACATTTAATGTGGGACTGGGTGTTTTCATGTATACATTTACTGGATATTATTAGGATAAATGTTTGCTTCACTTTGACTATCCCAGTCACTGGACTCTTATGATCTGCTTCTAAAATACGTAGTGCTTCATTTCTAAAGCAAGATGGGCTCTTACTTTGGCAAAGGTAAGTGTTAATATTCTTTGAAAAAAATTAAATATTTGTTCCCAGTTACTACATTTCACTCTCTTTTGTGACAATTGGCCTCAGTGTATCACCTGAGGGTGAGGTTTGGGTCCCTTACAGGAGTCTACACAGTCTACACAGTATGCTGTAGACTAAGTTCCCATGTGTCTTTGTAACATTGGTGGTTAAATGTAATTAACCATCTATTCGAAAACAGCACCTCAGATAATCTGTCCATCTTACATGATGTGAGTAGAGATCTAAATTTTTTGCAAAACTTTAGAGATTTTCTTGACATAAAGTGCTGATTCAAGTTTGTGTGTGGTTTTAGATCAAACTTCAAAAATATTTACTTTCTTTGCATTAAGACAATTAACAACATGTAAACTATATGTTAGGCAAATGATTGGAAGGACATGTTATTGTTTCAGGGTGTAAAGACAGAGAAATCTTTATACATAGAATTCTTTATCCATGGTAGCCATATGATTATTGAATTGTTTATCTAATTGTGATTTTAAGAACTTAAAATGTTTTTTTTTTTTTTACTACATGTGTTAAATTGTTACAATGTCTTCCTGGAAAATAGAGTTATTTGTAAGGTTTTTATAAATGTACAATTTATGTATAAATATAATTGAAATCTGGGGTGGCTTGGTAATTCCTATTCTTAATTTAGTAATGGCCAACAGATACCTGACACATTTGTAACCTTGGCACTTGTGTGTATATGTGTGTGTGCACATGCACATTGTTACATTTATCCTCAAGTGAATTTATCACTTAATGTTTTTGTAAAAGTACTGAGCTGTTTGTGTGATGGAAAAGTCACCATAAAGATGTACATAAATGCCCCTTAACTTGGCAGTCTTCATATTTAATTATAAAATACAACTTTTGATTTACAGTCTCTACCCTTTGATTTCTATCCTTTACTTCAATACTTGTTAGAGAAGTAAAGGAAGTTGTTTGTATGGAGACAGAACAATGTTTCCTGAATGAGAAGTCAGACTGTAATGTGGACATCTGTGCACAGAAGTAAATTGGGCATTATACCCTAAATAAAATTCTGGGATCTGTACAGCCAAAGGATTTATAGGCAAAGGATTTAATGGTTGAGTGCCTGGTTCTGTGTGGTCAGATAACAACCTTGCCTCCAAATATTGTTACCCAAATTGCTCTTAAGGAATAAGGTTTTAGTATTTTATTTCAAGTAAAATTATACACAATATCAGAAACTGAGGCATTTGCTCAGATAATCCATACAGTACATCAATTCATCTTGATAGTGCATTGTGATGGTGTCTCTTCAGTTCACCATAAACATCTATCTAAAGGTTGTAGAGTCAGTTCCTTATACTGAGGAGAAGACGACTCCTAATTGTATTGAGAATCTATCCTTGGAAAGCAGTGGAAATACAGAACCCATCAGAAGTGTGCAAAATACTGGTACCACATCATTTGTTATGGCTTTGATCCAAATGGGATATTTCAGTTTGGTGATGCAACACATACATACACACTAGAGAAAGTATTATAAACCTCAGTTAGCAGACAGGATGAATCAAAGCTTTCCTCATGAAGCTTGTCTGGCAAGTTTTTAACATCTGGGTGTCTGGAGACTGAAGGGTAGACAGAAAGCAACTGACAGGTCCTTGAGTTCAAAGCAGGTGGAAGTCAGACAGGCAAGAACTGATCTGGAGTTTGTGATTTCAACTGTTTCTGGTTGTCTACAGATGGTTGTTAACAGCAGAAGCATCATGGAGGCTCAGGGTAATTGTTGCCCAGATAGGTCACCATCAACAGAACATTACTAATCATGAATGAGGTGGTACATAGTGAAATTCTGAAGGGAGAGAAGGAGGCAAGCATGTGACATCTGGCCCTTGAGCATCTGCATCAGCAAGTGTGTGTCCCTGTGGTTTAATGTATAGTTAGGATGGAAAAAAAAAACAAAACACTTTACGTCAAAAAGTGGGATTACTATTACATTCTATGAGTTTTATTTCCAGCACAGTTTGATAAGAATATATTATAGCTTTTTAGAAAGCTCTGTAGTCAGAAGACAATATGCATAAAAATGTAGTTTGCAGATCTTTCCAAAAACCTTTCAGGTTTGGAGCTCTGCTTGGCAATAACTGTTAGTCTGGAAAAGAGCAGCCTCACAGCTTCACCCGAAACATATGCGTTGCAGCCACAACTTTTCCTGAGAATACGGATGGAACTCAATGTGCAGCAAGACATGAGAACGTTACAGTTAAGCATGTTTTCAATAAAGGTATCTTCATACATTGTAGGACTAGCATCAGTAGCATAAAGAAAGCCAGCATCATTGACATATATGTGTATGTATATATGTATGTATGTATGTATGCATAGTTTTTCAGGTAAATGACTTATTTTGGTTTTTTCAAAACCAAATGTATCTACTATACCTTTTTTTTCACTGTTCTTCTCATCACTTTGTTAGCCAGTATTCACTGAGGACTAAAGGGATTGCGTACATACATAATGGTCTGCAGACTGTTCTAACAGAACACATATGCCAAGCATTGGGAGTAATGTTGGCTTTGAGAATTCAACTTGCTGTTACAACAGGCAGTTGCCAGTCGGATCTTAAATATTTACTTCATTTTCATTAGAGCACTTGTCTACACGCAGTTCTTCATTCAATAAACTCTCGGAGAGCTGAACATAAACTTATGGGAAAAGTAATACTAAATAAATAGATAACATTTGCTGTATATAAAAGCATTCAATGCAAATGAAAGCATTGGCAACTGCATCAGATCCAGTGCTTCAAAAAAAGGCCTCCAAATTAATGTGGAAATGCACAGTTATGTGTAACAATTTTTAAAACATTTGTTGACCAAATAGCCAAATCAAAACTAGTGTTTTGTACAAAAGATAGATTGTTAAATTCACCATCAAGATTTCTAAGATAATTATCTCCATAAAACCAGACTGTAACAAAGTTCTCAATACTAAGTCTTTGAAGCTTAAAATTCAATAAATTTTGCAGAAATATTTTAAATAACAGTCTTTCCACAAATCTCTATTAAAATTTGTAATGTGTTGAAGGATGTTTATTTGCAGGATATCTTGTTCCAGTTGAAGCTTAGTGTGAAGTGTTGCCAGTCCAGGTTTCTGAGAGCCTA
The DNA here is from genome assembly GCF_008632895.1 of Mastomys coucha. Taxonomy (NCBI): domain Eukaryota; kingdom Metazoa; phylum Chordata; class Mammalia; order Rodentia; family Muridae; genus Mastomys; species Mastomys coucha. The sequence continues at coordinate 52,179,033 of NW_022196914.1, forward strand.
TGACCATGAGTGTTTCTAGACTGAGTCTCTTCAATCAGCCTGTACGGGACATGGTCTGGGAAGAGCAGGAGCTGTCTTTCATTGCCTCTCTTTTCAGGTTACCTTAAACCTTCTGGAGAAATGTCCTTACTACTCCAGTTGTGCATCCTAGAGAGGTTTGCATGGCGTGTCTGTGGGAGACAGGTACTGAACTGTACTTTTGCAAAAAATGAATGACATTTTCTCCCCCTTGTGTAACTGCAGATGCTGGTGCTGTTCTGCTCTGGTAATAGGCACTTCAGAAAACCTGAAATCAGATTATAAATGTGTATGTTCTAAAAGCCTTTCATGTTTATTTCGACTTTCTTAAAATACATAAAGTTGTGGTTTACTTGGCAGCACTGTCTCTAATCAGCTTTCCCATGAGCTAAGCTCTTGACGCGGGCCCCAAACTTGATCTGCTTGTAGACTGCAAGCTTCTCCAGCTGAAGAAGAATTCTAAGCAGACAAGTGATTAAGTCCGGAATCTTCCCTTCTTGAGTAGCTGATGTTTCTGCACCTGAGTAGGACACTGGCATCTACAAAGATGAACAGCTATTCGAGAAACTGCCACAGATTCTCAGCTTAGACATGAGACTCTGCCCGCACCCAGCCTTCCTGCATAATGGCTTTCCTGCTGAAGAGGAAAATTGGTGCTATTGCCTTCTTCATGGTGATTTTTACTTTGGCCCCAAACGTCATCATTTAAACTTTTCAAATACAATCAGCAGCAACTGAAACACTTCAAATCAGTATCCAGAAGAAAAGCCTTGAAGGAAACAAGCTTTGGAAAGTAGGCACTGAAGGGAGACTTTAAAACTGGCTAGCAGTGCTCTGCAGGGAGAAAACAGAGATGCATGGTGATTTGTGAATTTCAGTATCTGAACTCTGCTTTACTTCATAAATTGAATTCTCGCTCCTGCATTTGTTTAAAGGATGATAATTAACATATATTCAGAATGTGCCTAAAGTTCAGGATGGTCATTAACTGTTGTCTCCAGATTTTTATTCTCCGTGATTCTGTTAAAAAGAGTATATTAAACTTCCTTCAGACTTAATTATGAGACAAAGATGTGGGAAAACCTACTTTGGGAGTTGTTTGTATGAAGAATTGATTGAAAAGCATAGACTGTGCCATTTGAAGTGCAAACAATTATGAAATTAGTCTTCTGTTTGAATGTCTGCGTGCCCTTGATCCTTTGAGCCACAGCACTGAGCAATTACAGATGCTGCATGGTTTCCTTTGCCCTCTACAATCCAGGAGCATGAACCAGAAGATGAGGGATATGGCTGCAGAAGACCAAGAGTATCACTGTGGTTGCAGGGCTGACTCCACCATTGTCCTTTAAAGAATTGTATTTATTTTGCCCAACTTGAGTAACACTCTGTTTCCTGCAGTCAAAATTTCTGCAGCCTGCCTCCCAAGGACTCCTTCTCAAGCCACATTTAGAACAAAAGAGGCTAAAAGAATGTGGGGGAAGGAAACTTGTTTTCTTTTTAACTATTAGAACATTAAATATGAAAATCTTACTGGTCAGAGAACAAGTTAGTTAACTAATACACCATCTTGGTTAAATGAACTCTAATGCAGTTGAAATGAACCTCTCTCCCATTCTCTCTCTCTCTCTCTCTCTCTCTCTCTCT
>NW_022196914.1:52180897-52184730 GCF_008632895.1 Mastomys coucha
TCCCCTTCTCCTTTCTCCTCTCTTATTTATTTCTGAGTCTTGTTTTCTGTAGTGCCTGCAGTTGATTAGTTGGGTTTTTTGTTGTTGTTGTTTTGGGGTTTTGTTAAATCTAGCAGCTTTATTTTTCATTAATTTATTCGATTTCCATCCGCATCTCCCCTCCCTCCTCTCTTCCCAGTCCCACCCTCACAAACCCCTCTCCCAATCACTCCCTCTCCTTCTCCTCAGAGAAGGGGAAGCCCCCTGTTAGGTGCCATCCTGCTGGGACAAGCCACAGTAGGACTAGGGGAATCCTCTCCCACTGAGGCCCAACCAGCAATCCCAGTAGGGAAAGGGGATCCAATGGTGGGTCTCAGAGTCAGAGAAAGCCCCGCACTTTTCCACAAGACTTCCTGAACTCTGCCTGATATTTGGCTATGGATCTCTGCATCTATTTCCATCAACTTCTTGGTGAAATCCCTCAGGAGATAGTAATGCTAGGTTCATGTCTGCAAGCATAGCAGAGTATGATTAGTAGCAGGGGTTGGTTGTCTCTCATGGGATGGGTCTCACTTTGGGCCAGTCACTGGGTGGCCATTCCCTCAATCCTGCCCCACCTTTATCCCTGAGCATCTTGTAAGCAGCACAGATTTGAGGTCTAAGGTTTTTTGGATGAGTTGATAACCCCTTCCTCCAATGGAAGTCCTGCCTGGCTACAGGAGGTGGCCACTTCAATCTCCATATCCTCAGATGCTAGGAATCTCAACTAGGGTCACCCCACAAAGACTCCTAGGAGCCTCCCTCATCGGAGGTCTCTGGTTAGTCCCAGAGATGCCCCCATCTGTTTTCTGTTCTCTCTCCTTGCCTCTCCTGCCCCCCAACACCTAATCACCATCCCCATCCTCTGCTCATCCCTCCCCAACCCAGTTTCCTCCCTCCATCCACCTCTGTTATCTATTTTATTTCCCCTTCTGAATGAGAATCAAGCATTCTCCCTTGGACCTTCCTTATTATTTTCTTTGAATCTGTAGCCAAAGGTAGATGGGTTGTTCTGCAATATATGGCTAATGTCTTAAAGTAGATACATACCATGTGTGTCTTTCTGGGACTGGGTTACCTCAGGCTGGATAATATTTTCTAGTTCCATCCATTTGCCTGCAAAATTCATGATGTCCTTGTTTTGAATAGCTGGATAATACTCCATTGTGTATATGTACCACATTTTTCTATATCCATTCTTCAGTTGAGGGACACCTAGGTTGTTTCCAGTTTCTGGATATTACAAATAAAGCTGCTATTAACATAGTTGAGCAAGTGTCCCTGTGGTATAGTTGGGCATTTTGGGGGTATATGCCCAGGATTGTATAGCTGGGTCTTGGGGTAGAACAATTCCCAATTTTCTGAGAAACCACCAAGTTACTTTTCAAAGTGGTTGTACAAGTTTGCAATCCCACCAGCAATAGATGAGTGTTCCCCTTTCTCCACATCCTCAACAGCATGTGCTATCACTTGAGTTTTTGATCTTAGCCATTCTGACAAGTATAAGATGGAATCTTAGAGTCCTTTTTGACTTTCATTTTCCAGATGACCAAGGATGTTGGATATTTTTATAAGTGCTTCTTGGCCATTCAAGATTCTTCTGTTAAAAATTCTCTGATTTTGATTTGGATAATGTCCCCTTGCCTTTACTTAGTTTGGCTAAGGGTTTCTTTAAAAAACAAAAAACAAAAACAAAAACAAAACAAAACAAAAAAACCAGCTCTTGGTTTTGTTGATTCCTTGAATTGTCTTTGTTTCTAATTTATTGATTTCAGCCCTGAGTTTGATTATTTCCTTCCATCTACTCCTCTTGGATGTGTTTGCTTCTTTTTGTTCTAGAGTTTTTAGGTATGCTGTTAAGTTGCTAGTATGAGATCTCACTAATTTCTTTATGAAGGCCAGTGTTACCTCTTAGCTCTGCTTTCCTTGTGTTCCATAAGTCTCAGTATGTTGTGCATGCATTTTCATTTTATAGAAAGAAAGTCTGTTTCTTTATGTCTACCTTGACTGAGTGTTCATTGAGTAGGGAGTTATCCAGTTTCCATGGGTTTGTAGGCTTTCTATTGTTGCCATTGTGGTTGAAGTCCAGATTTAATCTGTAGTAGTCTGATAAGATACAGAGAGTTATTTCAATGTTGTATCTGTTGATGCTTGCTTTGTGACCAATTATATTGTCAGTTTTGGAGAAGATTCTGTAAGGTACTGAAAAGAAAGTATACTCTTTTGTGTTTGAGTGAAATGTTCTGTAGATTTCTGTTAGGTCCATTTGATTCATAATCTCTGTTTCATTATTTCTCTGTTTAGTTTCCATCTTGATGACTTGTCCATTTGTGAGATTGGAGTGTTGAAGTATCCTGCTATTAATGTATGAGGTGTATTGTGTGATTTATGCTTTAGTAATGTTTCTTTTATGAATATGGATGCCCTGGTATTTAGAGCATAGATGTTCAGAATTGAGACATCATCTCGGTAGATTTTTCCTTTAATGAGTATGAAGTATCCTTCCTCCATCTCTTTTGATTAATTTTGGTTTAAAGTCTATTTTATTAGATATTAGAATGGTTACTCCAGCTTGCTTCTTGGGTCTATTTGCTTGGAAAATCTTTTTCCATCCCTTTACTCTGAGGTAATAGCTATCTTTGTTGCTGAGGTGTGTTTCTTGTATGCAGCAGAATGATAGACCCTGTTTTCGCATCCAGTCTGTTAGCCTGTGTGTTTTTATTGGGGAATTGAGTCCATTGATTATGAGAGATGTTAATGACCATTAATTATTAATTCCTGTTATTTTGATGTGAGTAGTTGTAGGTGTGTGTGTGTTTGTGTGTGTGTGTGTGTGTGTGTGTGTGTGTGTGTGTGTATGCTTCCTCTCCTTTGGTTTGCTGGTAGGGGTTATTTATTTCCTGTGTTTTCCTAGGTGTAGTTAGCCTCCTTGGATTGAAGTTTTCCTTCTAATATCTTCTATAAGGGTGGATTTGTGGATAAATATTGTTTAAATTTGGTTTTGTCATGAACTGTTTTTGTTTTCTCCATCTATGGTGGTTGAAAGTTTTGCTGTGCATAGCAGGTTGAGTTGACAACTGGTCTCTAAGAGTCTGCAAGACATCTGCCCTGGCCTTTCTAGCTTTTAAAGACTCTGTTGCGAAGTCAAGTGTCATTCTGATAGGTCTGCCTTTATATGTTACTTGGCCTTTTTCCCTTGCTTTTAATATTCCTTCTTTGATCTGTACATTTAATGTTTTAATTATTATGGAGTGGGAGGATTTTCTTTTCTGTTAGAATCTATTTGGTGTTCTGTAAGTTTCTTGTACATATATAGGAATATCTTTCTTTAGGTTAGGGATATTTTCTTCTATGATTTTGTTGAAAGTATTTTCTGGGACTTGTAGCTGGGAATCTTCTACTATTCCTATTATTCTTAGGTTTGGTCTTGGTCTTTTCATAGTGTCCCAGATTTCTTGAATGTTTTGTGTCATAAACTTTTAAGATTTAGCATTTTCTTGGACCAATGTATCCATTTCTTCAATTGTATTTTCTGTACCTAAGATTCTGTCTTCCATCTTTTGTATTTTGTTGGTGATTAGTTCATGTTCTTTTCTCTAGGTTTTCTATCTCCAGGATTTCCTCAGTTTGTGTTTCTTTATTGCTTCTATTTCCATTTTCATTTTTTGGACATTTTTATTGATTTCCTTCACCTGTTTGGTTGCATTTTTATGTATTTCTTTTTTTTTCTTTTTTTGATTAGATATGTTCTTTATTTACATGTAAATTTCTCCTTTCCCAGTTTCCCCTCCAAAAACCAACCAACCAAACAAACA